>NC_133491.1:1609412-1794560 GCF_025370935.1 Choristoneura fumiferana
TGCACAAATCTGCAAAAGCAATTCAATGGTGCGTGTGAAACCCAATCCGCAACTGGGCCCGCGTGGGAAATGGCCCAAGCCCTCTTGTTCTGAGAGGAGGCCTGTGCCCAGCAGTGGGACATATATAGGCTGGGATGATGATGATGATGATGATGAACCGAAACCGAAACCGGTATTATGTTTGACATATATCCGTATCCATATCCAGATCCGAAATTGTATACGAGTATCCGTAACATCTCTGTTCATGAACCAATAGGAACGCTTCATTTGCCCATCCTAGCTCCGCTGTGATGTTTCCGCTAGAGCTGCACTTCGGTTCGCGAGCCCGACTTTGGCCAGTTTTTTTACACATCTCATATTGATGTTGATGTACAGTCACCTGCAATCATATCTGCCACAGCGGAGCGTGCAAAACTATCTGACGCGTCCTACCAGCTCTAGAAATAGAGTCGTCTCAGATATTTATGCACGGTTTATTGGTGGTTTACTGTACAAAGTCGTTAACCAATTATTAACGTTACTATCAAATCTGGTCATATTGATTAACGTTTGAGTAAAGTTAACTTCGAGCCCAACTTCAGCTTGGGTTAAATTTTACATTCATTATCTTAATAAAGGTAGAAAATTGGACCAGTCTTTATGAAACTGTAGAGTACCTATTTTACGCTTCTGTAGTTCTTGTTTTAAAGAGAACTCATGAGTTTATTGTAGGTACGCATGGGGGTTGAATGAATTATGCTAAATAGCGATTTAAATTATGTTAATTTCCATTATCTATGCCAGAGCTTTCCCCGGAGTAGAGTGGCTCATTTTGCCATCATAATCATCATCCTGCAAATTTAACCAGCTTGATCTGAGTCAGGTTTTCTTGTGTCAGTATAATTTCTCCTGTTGTTAATGGTGGGTTATTTAAGTATTTTGCGTCAGTCTCCCTCGACAGTAGATCACCAAGAAGCTGGAGGTTTGCCCCTTGTTCTTCGCTTGTTGTTTATGTGGAGCACAGATTTTTTGATAGGTTCATAAACATTTTTTTTTTGTTTGTATTTACTGTTCGCGTATCTCTGAGTTATCTTTTCCAGTTTAGGTTAGCTTGAAAAGATCCCTTTTAGGGATAAGTTCGCCTATGTACTCTTTTTGTTTAATTTTTTGCGTCTTATGTACAATAAAGTATTAACATACATTCTGTATTGTTATAATTTTAGTAAATGTATTGCCGAAGTAAGTGTACTTATACAAAATCAGATAATACCTACTAATAAGGCAATGCTTACATATTTAGGTCCATAGCAATGAATGAATAAAAGGTACCTATCTTAGTAATGACACATTTGTTTCTTACCTCGCAATTAAAGTGCATCTTTAATCAACGCAATTAACAGCAAAGTGTATCTTTTGTTCATAAAACTATTTTACTTTTGACTCAACTATTAACCCTCGCCTACGGCTCGTGCGATAAAGGTCTCGGGTAAAATTTCGCGCTTTATGCACTTGTTTTAATCCAGTATTTGTGGTTTCCAGGCAACGACACGATGTCGACGACCCGCAAGCCATTCACGACACGCTACACGACGCCGCGCGACGACGAAGATGAGGACGACCCGACGACGCCCGCGCCGCCCGACAAATATAAAGACAGTGGTAATTATTAGGTACACCATTAAACTAACTGATGTTGTAGGCGTAGAGATGAACATCTAGAGGGAAACTAGCGGCCAGATAATAGTAGATTATTTTCGTGGCATGGAAGTAAATAGGCGCTGGCTGAGTATGAGTAGTTAATAAACGAAACGACAAAAACAATACAAGCTGTTTCAGACACAATAAAAAAGTCCGGGGTTCCAACGAAATAACTGCTACCAGCCATTTGAGTTTAATTTTCATGGGTAGATAGCCGGGTGGAAAATTGCGTTTTCATCTCTAGGGTGGAAAGTATTATTTTTTTTAATTTTTCGATTAGCCACGGAGTCGAAGATAATTGAGTTACGTCAATGACACTTTTCTTTCACGTTTCGGCATGGCCATCTAGATGCACGTCGTGACCAAGGACACTGGAGGTTGAACGCCGAACATCCGTTTGAAACAAGAAGTTTGATCTTTATTACGTCACGAACATATTCTATCTCTTTCTTTAGTAAGGTTAAGAAAGAGATGGAAGTCATTCGTGAAATGTGAAAGAAAGAGATGAAATATGTATTCCTTATTTACACCTTATTTTATTACTTATTTATATAAATAAGTAATAAAGGTCAAACTTCTTCGTTCGGCGTTCAACCTCCAGTTTTGTATATAAGCTCCTTGGTCGTGACTGTGACCAACTAGATTTTTTTTTATAGTCGGCCGTGGCAAGTGGCCAGTCGAAAAGGTACCGTTGGAGGTTGGATATACCTAAGTAAATTCAATTTATTATTATTCTCATTTTTTAGGGTTCCGGAGCCAAAATGGCAAAAACGGAACCCTTATAGTTTCGCCATGTCTGTCTGTCTGTCCGTCCGTCCGCGGCTTTGCTCAGGGACTATCAATGCTAGAAAGCTGTAACTTTGCACGGATATATATGTAAACTATGCCGACAAAATAGTACAATAAAAAACTAAAAAAAAAATTTTTTTAGGGTATCTCCCATAGACGTAAAGTGGGGGTGATTTATTTTCTCATCCAACCCTGTAGTGTGGGTTATCGTTGGATAGGTCTTTTAAAACCATTAGGGGTTTGCTGACGATTTTTCGATCCAGTGATATGTGGGTATAAAATACGAAATCCTTAGAAAAATATTACTTAATTCTTTCGTAATGGCTACGGAACCCTATTTTGGGCGTGTCCGACACGCTCTTTGCCGGTTTTTTTTAGTATTTTACTTTCCTCACAGTCGAAATGAAAAGTAGAGTGTCTATTCGGGTGAAATTACCCATTTCCCCGCAAACTATTGGCGCTGTCACTTTGTTCGAGCGCCAGAAAATATCTCGGGTGGAATGGGTCACTTTCCACCCTTGGTTATCAATCTACTATTTTACTATAGTTGCATTTAGGTTTTATTGTTTTATGGTGTCATTTACCTAATTCCAGGAAACATAGCATGCCCCGGCGTGTGCGTGGAGGCGCGCCTCACGCAGTACTGTGAGGCCTACCTCACGACCCGCGACCTTTGCGTGTCGACCCGGCTCTGCTGCGTGTCCCGCGACGGGCTGGGGGACCGCCCGCCCTCGGACCTCGTCGTACCCAACGAGAAGAAGCATACCAAGCGGCCGACCACTGCGGTAAGTGTCCGCGCCTCATGCAGAGAGAGAGAGAGAGAAACATTTATTTACACATATTCGATACACATAAAAATACATTAGATGGAGAGAACAAAAAAAAAAAACATCGAATAGTATAAAGTGGACCCCACTCAGCATACTGTTACGGCAAGCCGCAACGCTGTTTTTCAGTGGGACCCATTTAAAAACTAAAACGTATAAAAACATACACACACTATGACGACACGAACGCCAGCGGAAGGAAGTTCGCAACCGGAAATAATGGCAACACTCGATCAGTTTAACCATCTTCGAAATTAAACCTCAAAAAGTCAAACCAGGATTGTAGCGTAATATTTACATTAATTTCAATAACAATGATATTGTGATGCATTACAATAACTCTCAATAAACTATAAAAACAGTGCAAAAATAAAAGAAACATTCCTGATTATAGACTATGCAGTCACAGAGGTTTGCCTCACGTCACGCGACCTGTACCTACCTCTACAGTCACAACACAGCTTGCATAAATATCTACCCCCTTATTCATAAAACTTAACAAGCCTATGTTAACCGACAAATGCTTTGTCCCTTTCTAACAAATACAAATGTCGAAGTGACAGATAAGGACAAACGAATTTTAGCGGCATTTTAACTAAAATAGGTTTGATTGTCGTTAATGAATAAGGGGGCTAAAACGTACGACTCTATTTTTAAGGCCAGTATAGGACGTGTTAAGACATTTATCCATGTTCCGCTTTTTTTTTATTCGACTGGATGGCAAACGAACAAGTTGGTCTCCTGATGGTAAGAGATCACCACCGCCCATAAACATCTGCAACAGGGGTATTGCAGATGCGTTGCCAACCTAGAGGCCTAAGATGGGATACCTCACGTGCCAGTAATTTCACCGGCGCAAGCACTGCTGCTTTACGGCAGGATTAGCGAGCAAGATGGTGGTAGCAATCCGGGCGGACCTTGCACAAGGTCCTACCACCTACAAAAGGCCTCCGCTGTGGCAATATACTGCACAATAAACCATAATAGGCAATATCCGTGTCTCGGATGTTATACGTTATCGGTCACTTGAGTGAGCACTCAGGTCGTAGATATATCTAATATTTATGTAGGTAGAGTAAAAACAACCTTCAACAAACTCAAAAACCTTTATCGAAAATACAAACAGACATGGATGCACAGAAAAACCAGAAAAAGAGACCAGCACTGGGAATCGAACCCAGTCCTCAGCAATCCGTGCTGCGTGCTATAACCCCTACGCCACTCTGCGGACAGGATCTAGACATGATTTTTTCCTATGCATACATATCTCAGGTTGCTTATTTCTACTATGCTACTTAAGCAAGTATAGCGACATCTATGTTTCGTCAAGAGACGTCACATTCTTTCGGAACTAACCGCTCACCCAGACAAGAGATGTCGCTACTAAGCAATTAAATTATGTTTGGTTTTTTGGAGTCTTTTTGTTATTTTTTATTTCAACTCCTTTGTTTCTTTTACGGGTATCCCGTGAAACCATATCGAATGATATGATATTTGATATGGTTTCACGGGATACCCGTAAAAGTAAAAATATTGAAGTTGAAATAAAAAATACAAAAATACTCCAAAAAAACAATCAAAAACCTTTCACAAATCCTCAGCTGACAACGACGCCGCAGCCCTCTAAGTACAAGGGCCCCCTTCGCAAGTGCCGCGGCGACTGCATCAGCGGTCTGTTCGCGCTGCTCTGCGACCACGTGGACGAGGACGCGCACTGTCCCGGAGAGGGCACGTGCTGCATCACCGAGCCCAAGGGGGAACTCACCACGCGACGCCCCACCACCACAAGGCCCACCACGCCGGTAAGATCAAAACGATGGTGGCTGAGTGTCTCTATCGGCGGCCGATCGTAAATACCACCAAAACACGAAATTCCTAGGTATATCGTGAAACGCCGGGCCGCCATATCGGTTCTGGCACTTCGCCGGCCGCTACCGCGGCACGTTCGCTTCGCTCGCTCGGCTCGTGCGTTGTGATCACAATTCATACCACCACTCATCGCTTCGCTCGTCGTAGGTAGGTACCTAAATTTTTCTTTTTTTCGGCATATCATTATTTGCCCGGTATAGAGCTAGGAATATCGACGAATGCGTTGCTCTAATCGATCTGCCGTATTATTTCTCAGGCCATCGTGATATGCCTGGCCAACTTTTAGGCATACCAAGAAATGGCACCATTTTTTATAATATACCTAGGAATTTCGTGATCTGGCGGATTTTACGATCGGCCACCGACATCTCGATTCCCACCGGGTTGATTGAATTAATCAATAGGCAAGAAAAGCAGTGAGTGTAGAAAAGGCGAATGAGAGACGTTGGGTCTATGGTTAAAATATAGACAGTAGGAAGGGTGTAGTTATGGAGCCACACTACATGCAGATCTTCATGTATCTTTCTAACCAGGGATGTAACGGATGTGATTTTATCGGAACCGAAAACGGAACCGGAACCAGAATCGGAGCCTGAGTGATAGGTGGACGAGATGTTAAGGGTAGGTCTACTAAACCTGAGGGTTTCTGACACTTGCGATCACAATCAATGACAGTTTTCGCATTTCGATCGTGAGTGTCGGAAACGTTACATAATCAAATAAACGAGCAGTTGGGTTCCGCATCACAAAAACTGATTGCAGATTTTAGATAAGATGGGATCGCGAGTGTCAGTGCAAGCACTGCGTTCACATTAATTCTTGCACTCTTCTGTTTGTATTTGATGCGCGCCGCTCATGTCCAGTCGCCGCGGTAAGCGTTGACATCCGATATAACTTCCGTTTCAAAAGTAACGGAACCGGAACCGAAACGGATGCGTAATATAAAACGGAAGTTCCGACTTAACGGAAACGGAAACGGAGCTCCGTAACATCCCTGATCCCATCACATTCATTAGAAATTCTTACTATTCTTCTCCACAAGTATTACCTATCTATTCTGTGCCACAAGTTTAAACTTATCCCCGTGTATAACCAAGTCCAAGGGCTAGCTGCTTATCTGTCTACATGGAAAGAGATCTCTCTATTGTGGTGTAGCCTTATCACAGGTTTATTCGTAAGCACTCCCCGATCTCCGCGTATAAACTTCTGCTGTCAGACTCCGGTCCAATGCAGGGCTACTATCTCCTTATCTATCGGCATTGAGAGAGATCTCTCTGTTGTGGTGTAGCCTTCTCACAGGGCTAAGCACTCCCCAATCCCCATGTATAACCCTGTGTTATAGCAGGCGCCGCTCCCACGCTGCAAATGCTACTTACGTCCTTGTCTACCATGGGGAGATTCTCTTCGGTCGTATATTTAGTATTCCCACAGGTCTAAGCACTCCCCAATCCCCGTGTATAACACTGTGTTCTCGCAGGTGACACTTTCGCGCTGCAAAGGCGACTTATCTCCTTGTCTAGCATCGTGAGAGATCTCTACATTGTCGTGTAGTCTCCCACAGATCTAAGCACTCCCCGATCCCCATGTATAACCCTGTGTTATCACAGGCGCCGCTCCCGCGCTGCAAAGGCTACTTATCTCCGTGTCTAGCATGGGGAGATATCTCTCTTCGGTTGTATAGTATTCCCACAGGTTTAAGCACTCCCCGATCCCCATGTATATCCCAGTGTATATGTATGTATAACCGTGTGTTGTCGCAGGCGCCGCTCCCGCGCTGTAAGGGCTACTGTCTGCTGAACATAATGGCGGCGTTCTGCGAGCGTCCCGCCGTGCTGCTGTCGCACACGCACTGCCAGCACAGCGGCTCCATCTGCTGTGACAACTCCAGGTATCGAATCACTTCTACTATAATTTATTTTTTGTTAACGTTTGCCATAATATAAAGAACTCGTGGTGTTTTCAGTTTTTTTTTTAAAAGTCATCTTATAGTAAACAAAAGTAATCTAACCACTCCTAAATCTAACATAACTTCAGAATTCTGAAGAAAATATTGTTTCAGAAATAAACTATTTTGTGACAAATGAAATTCAAGTGCGAAATTATATTTGAAATTTACCACGAGCTCACGGTGAAGGAAAACATTGTAAGGAAACCTGCACAAACTTGCTAAGCAATTCAGTGGTGTGTGAAAGTTCCCAATCCGCACTGGGCCCGCGTGCCCGGCAGTGTAACATATAGGCTTGGACGATGATGATGAAATGAAAATTATAGAAACCGATACGTTATGACACATGAAATTCGGGCAAAGGATAGAGAATCGATTAACCTGACTTTGTAGTAGCCTGGCTAAAAAAGGGTTGTGTGTTGCGCAGGGTGCCCCCGCGCACGACGCCGCGTCCGACCACGACGACGAGCTCGACGACGGCCGCGCCGCCCGACCCGCGCCCCGACTGTCCCGGCTCCTGCATCGTCTCGCTGCTCTCCTTTACCTGCTTCCGTGAGTATCACGCGACCTGCCCGTCACAACTCTAAGCCAGGGGTTTCCAAACTTCCAAACTCGGCGAAAGCTAGGTACTTTAGTTCTGCAACTTTTAAAAAAAATGTCCAGTGTTTTTTTTGATACATATTAAGTGTAATTTTCAATGTATTTCAATGGAGCACTAAATTGACAGTACATTGCTCAAATACCGCCGTGTCCGATACGCTGATAAATTCAAATATTATTTGAAAATGTTACAAAACAAAAGTACCTTTCATTTAAACCCCCAAGGTCAGAGACACCTGTACGTATATAACATATAGTGCTCTCTAAGTAGTTATCACCATTGGCGGTGGTACAATTTTAAGATACATTTACCTAAGCCAAGAGCACGGAGAACATATGGCCATTGGGGCTGCAAAATTCTCGAATGGAGACTACGGACGTCCACCCACGAGATGGACGATGACGACGATGGATGGATGAGCTGGTTAAAGCTACGGATTCACGATGGATTTAGGCCGCTTCCAACCGAAGCAACTTGAGGTATATGGAGAAGGCCTAAGTCCTACAGTGAAGTATTTGTAATTATTTTATTTTGAAAAAATGTCTTTCTGCCAAGTTTCTTGCGGCGCATTCTTCTTGGCAATGATGGTCTTTCCGAAAGCGCTGGTAGTTTAAAAAATGACGTGTAAAAGTGACCATTGCGGCTTATTTACTGAATAAATGGTTTGAAATTTGAAATTTGAACGTCTTACGGCTGATATGATGGTGATGATGTTAATGAGCTAAGCCAGAGGTTCCCAAACTCTTTTCCACGTAGACCACTTTCAAAGTTTTATTGTTATCGATAGAGCTGCTGCTACGTTTATACTAATATACCCAAAACTCCTAAAACCCCCACTCTGACCACTTTGACTTTGACCAAAGCCAATATGTTCCCAGGCAACGCTGAAATGACGGACGTGTTCAAGTGCAAAAAGGCGGGCACGCAGTGCTGCGCGCCCAAGTCCAAAGTGTTGGAGGTGTCCGGCGTGCGCGAGCGCAACGACACGTACCCGCTCGCCACCGCGCCGCCCAGGGAACACTACACGCAGTACACCACCACGCACGCGCCGCCCATGAGTGAGTACACCGGGTAAAGCGTAGCCATGAAGGTGCTCCCATTAACGTAACGTAAACGTTATATAACGTTATGAAATACGATTACATTGACACTTTATAACTTTTGTTAATACTTGTTATATGTTTTAAACGCTCCCACATTGATATACAAATGTTATATAACACCATAGGACAAATTATGGTGCTCCCACACTGGCTGTTATAAATGTTATAATGTTTATAATATAAAACACGATAACATTGTCTAATACTTTATAGCTTTTGTTACAACTGGTTAGATGTTTTAAACGCTCCTACATTGGTATAAAATGTTATATAAATATCACATGTATAACATCTAAAAAGTTGAAATAAAATAAAATAAATTGTATAACATTTGTTACAAATGTTTTACAACATTATACCTATTATAAAAGCCAATGTGTGATCACCATGATGGCTTAAAGCCACAGTATACAGAATAATCAATCCAAATGTGTCAGCACGTCAGTATGGACAAGTAGGAAACTATGAGAGATAGCGAAATCTGTTCTTAGGAACCATGGTGTCGATCTAAGATTGAATAAAAATGGCATTCAATTTGTTTTTAAAAACCGTCATACATACAAATAATACAGGGACAGAACACAAATGAGCAGTTACTGAGACAAACTACGTATTCTAAGTAGATACGCAAAGAGTGGCCAAGAACAAGAACACACAGTGCATAAACTAACCAGCGCCCACTGTAGCCCTTGACCAGGGTAGAGCGAAGTTGTCTACAACGCTTCCGCGCCTCTAAAAAGAAACTCTCGATACCAACAAAACAAGCTACCAAGTGTTTATTTAATACTAACTCATGTGTTTCAGCGGTGCCGTACGAGCCTACCTACGGGTCCACGCTGCGAGCACCCGAGAAGTACAACAAATATGTCTGCGGCGTGAAAGGTATATAATAAAAATTATCATCATCATCTAATAATATCCCATACCATGGCCATGGGTATAGTCGAGAAAAAACCTCCCCAGTTTATATGTAACAAGTAATGGAATGGCGAAAAGCGTGCCAGCCCATTTTTTTTTTTTTGGGGAGGACGACATACGACCGGGAAAAATCCGTTATTGACACTGGGAAGGGATGCCCCAGTAGTCTCCGACTCTCACGGAGTAAAAAACCTGGCACCCGCACGACTCCTCCCCCCATTTCTTTATCACCGATGTTCTTTACAGTGGTTATATCTTATTTCTTTTGCATATTAAACAGTTAAAATTCCGATTTTACAGAGGTTATAATCGGCATTGAGCTTCAAAGATTACAATTTTCCAGTTAATTTTAGAAAACTTACAACTACAATAAGGAACTTGCCGCGGCTAGAGATAGCCAGTAAACAAACCTCCAACCACGGCCAGAATCACTATTCTTACACTAAGATAAGCAGCTAGCCGCGGCTAGAGGTGGCTAGTAAACAAACCTCCAGTCGCGGCTAGAAGCACTATACTTAAACTAAAGTAAGCAGCTAGCCGCAGCTAGAGGTAGCCAGTAATCAAACCTCCAGCAGCGGCAAGAAGCATTACTCTTAAACTAAGATAAGCAGCTAGCCGCGGCTAGAAGTGGCCAGTACTTAACCCTCCAGCCGCGGCTAGAGATGGCTAGCAGCGGCTAGAAGTACAAGAACGGCTAATAGCCAGTCGCCAGTCTCGGACGAGTACCGCCATATGTTCAGGGTGCGTCAACCCGTAGACATGTTGCAACCAGGGGAGTAAAAGATAAGTGTCAACAAGAGATGGTTTAATTATCCAAAACTAAGGAAATACATCGTCCCAGAAGACAAATTACACAAACTTAACCTAAACTTAACACAGATCTAAAAAAGATTTAACAAGATATGTATAAAACAAAAGATATGATAGATATGCTTTTAAGGCCTCGAGCCTTGGCAAACCAGGCCCAAGCCCAAGACAAAACTACCTGACTGGTTGGTTCCGCCCGCTAATTTGGGTCCCGCCCATATCCTCCAGCCAGCCGCTCAACGGCTCTTCCTCAAACTCTCGCCTCTCGCGCCACCCCAGAGCCAGTCTAATTTAACCCCCGAAACTTGTTCTAGAATCGCCCTAGGGGGAATTTTATCTTCCGGGCAGAAGGGCTTTGGTCTTTCCGCCCTGGAGTGCCCGTACTTTGACAATATGTGGTCCCTCTCCCAGGGGCTGAGTCCCTTGAGTTTCTTGAGGTGGCGCGAGATGTGGCCGTCCTCCGTATGGAGACCCGACCCCCTCCCCCCCCCGACCTCGGAGAGGGGAGAGGCGAGTCCAGTTGTGCAGTTCTTCCTTCCGACGCGAGTTTCAGGCCCCGGTTCCCCACTGGTTCGTCCGGGGTGGCTGGTTGCCCCGCCGCAGACTCCTCCTTTTCGACCGCTTCCTCCCGGCACCTCGCCGATTCCGTCCCAGTCTCTCCACGTCGGGAGCAGAACTGGTAGTCCCTTTCTGTCACTAGGCTATCCAGAGCCAGTTGGCCCATCCGCCCGACAACGGCTTTGAAAGCTCCCGCGTACCAGTCCCGCTCCTCCCGCGTCCTCCGACAATCCGGGTTACCGCACTCCATCTTCGTGTCAAAACACCAGAACGGCAGTCACCACCAAGTTCCTTAAGTCACTGTCCACTCACCACAGCTCACTAAGCAGTTCGGCCTGGTAGACACAGCCAAAGCAAACCGCGATCAGTCGATGGCTAGCGGCTAGTGGCTAGCCGCCAGTTGGAAGTGGCTAGCGGCTAGTGGTTACTGGCTAGCAAAAAAGTGGCTAGTGGCTACCAGCTAGTAAAGTCGACAATATCACTCCCAGCCCTCACTCCGCGAACGCACAGGCAAGACTGGCTAGATGTAGACACCTTAGGCATCGGTCGACTCGGCGAAGCCGCCAGTTGCAAACGGCTAGCGGCCAGCGGCTATTGGCTAGAATGAATGAATGAATGAAAAAGTATTTATTTGACATTATTTTTACATAGGTTTTTGTACATAGCCCTGCAAAACTGTTTACACAGTTTGTCTGCAGAAGACAATGGCTAGCGGCTACCCCGTCAGCAACAGCCGGCGAAAAGCAAGACCGGCCAGGCCAGGCCACCCCAGCCTCCGCCCAATTCAGCCAGCCAGCCCATATTGGGTTCCGTAGCCATTATGAAAAATCAAGTCGTATTTTTCTAAGGAATTTGCATTTTAAATCTGAGAGACCTGGCAACCCTGGCCAAAGCAACACTTACTAAGAGAGTGCTGTTCGATTTTTATTAATTTAAATTAGTTGTTACGAATATTTAAGTCCCAAAGTTATGAAATGTGTAGTGAAAGTTCGACCGGAAACTTTTTAGTTGGAATAAACACCACTATTCACAAGACGGAGGAACTAACACGTCCATCGTATGACGGTGAGCAAGTTATCTTAAAGTTTTCGAGTTCTAAATTTTAAAATTTGAACTGAAACTGAAAATAAACGTTTTATAACGGTACATCACAACAGTTGCGGAAACAAGTCTAGATGCGCGGCTGTCACTGACAGCAACAGCTGAAAATGACATCTGTCACATAGTGTTGCCAGAGCAGACATACTCCAAGGAATATGTAAATTAGGAAACGAGCGTTTATAAAACTGCGCCAATCTTACAGAGCTTTGAGTTTTGTTTTTGCATCATCATCATCATCATAGCCTATGAAAAAAATAGTTATTTATTTAAGATTGGTTTTTAGGAATCTTTTTCTATTTTTAATTTCAATTCCAAATTTTTACTTTTACGGTCATCCCGTAAAACCTAAATTGAAAATACAAACTGAAATATAGATGCACAGAAAAACCAAAAAAATAAGACCAGCACAGGGAATCGAACCCAGGTCCTCGGTATTCCGTACCGCGTGCTATACCGCTACACCACTGCTGGTCAACAGTTGTTTATTTGTTTGCTGCGTACTGACAGCTGCAAACCTCTTTTTAAGAAACTTAAAATATTACCACTGGCATGCATGTATATACTTAAGGTTTGTCTTTTTTTTTTTTTTAGTCATAATTTTTTTTTAACCTAGGCTTATTCAAGTCTTTGGTTAAGTTCAAATTAAATAATTATCAAAATAAATTAAGTGTCATCCGGAGTATTTTGAAAAGAGATCGAACGTATTCCCTAGACAGCAGAGAACACAATATAAAAACCTGATATACCAGCCTCGTTGTCGTTCAGATATTTATAAACGTAACGCTTATAATATGTTGACAAAAAGCTGTTTAACAGTCTTCCAGACGAAAAGTTTTGAATGGACAAGTGTTCAAAACCAAATTGAAGAAATGGCTTTTGACTAACTGTTTTTATACAGTTAAAGAATATCTGGAATATAAATTAACTAATCAGTTGAGTACTGACTGAGGTACTGACATTTTTATTTTGTAGCATACTGGTACTTCAGGTACTAGCATACTAGTAACGAGCCTTTGTAAGGTGGCCTTTACACAAGCTTGTTCATTTGGTGGTGATGGTGACGTTAGATCAATATCACTTAGGTATGTGTTGTTTCGGTCGATCGTGCTTAGTAAAGTTAGTTATTTGTTTGATGTGTTGTTCGCAGGCACGACGTCGGCGGGGTCTAGAGGCGGGCGAGTGATGGGCGGCGAGGACGGCGAGCGCGGCGAGTGGTGCTGGCAGGTGGCGCTGATCAACTCGCTGAACCAGTACCTGTGCGGGGCCGCGCTCATCGGGACCCAGTGGGTGCTCACCGCGGCGCACTGCGTCACCAAGTGGGTCACGACACTTTTATTATAAACTAGCTTTTGCTCAAGGGTTCGCCCGCGTGGAATTCGGTTATGTTCCCTCGGGAACTGCATTTTTCGGAATAAAAAGTAGCCTATGTCACTCTCTAGCCCATAAACTATCTCTATGCTAAAAATCACGTCAATCCGTCGCCCGGTTTCGACGTGAAAGACGGACAAACATACACACACACTTTCGCATTTATAATAATTAGTATGGATGTGTGTGCGGGTGTGACGAGACTATCCGACACAGAACTAAGGTCATCGATGTAGCAGTGGGCTGGCCGTATCTGTCGAACCCCAGCTACTAACAACTGGTTGGAGTAGACTAGTTGATGAGTGGAGACCGCCTCGGCAAACGTAGTGTAGGACGCCCTCCAGCCAGGTGGAGTGATGATCTGCAAAATGCTGCTAGCAGAAGCTGGATGTGTCTAGCCGAGGACAGGGCGCAATGGCACTCATTGGCAGAGGTCAAAGAACTTTTCTAGTCAGGATGCTGAAACAGTCGCCGTAGCCGATATCCTCAAAATGAGTATAAAATGACTCTCTGCCAAGTACCTACGAGTATCTTGCGGTGCATTCTTAATGGTAAAATGTGGTATATAAAAGTCTTTCGCGGCCTACTGTCCAAATAAAACAAACTTTTTGATTTTGACTGGCATTTATACAAAAAAGTGTATTTTTATCTTTTTTTTTAATTTCAGAAAAACATATTTTTTTCCTACTCAGAATCAAGAGCACAGTCGATTCCGCTACTGTGAAAAATGTCCCAAACAAAAACGTCAGTTTTGTGACATTTTTTTTCGTACAGCCTGTATAGGCGTCACACAAAACTGAGTCATAATGCAAATAAAATAATACTAGACACTGGCAAAATTGTCCTCCATGGACAGAGCCATACTTAAAAAAACAACAACACAAAAAATATATTTCTATTTCTAACAATTCCTATGAAAAAATAAATACATTTTGGAAGAAAAGGTACCTACACAATACAAAGACTCTTTATTGTACCATCAGCCAAATAAGTGGTCTATCAATTTTTAAACAAGTTCCTATCAAATGAATATGTCGCTAAAGTCGAACTTACAAGTTGACAGACACGTCTGTTGGCAATACTGTTTTATGTCATGCAAACGATTATGAGCTTTAGGGTGGTACCAGTGATCACAATTTTTTGTCTCCTGAATTGCAGCATCGTCCGTTCTGGCGACTCAATCTACGTGCGCGTGGGCGACCACGACCTCACGCGCAAGTACGGGTCGCCGGGCGCGCAGACGCTGCGGGTGGCCACCACTTACATACACCACAACCATAACAGCCAGACCCTCGATAACGACATAGCGCTGCTCAAGTTGCACGGGAAGGCTGAGCTGAAGGAAGGTTGGTCTAGATTAGTTGAAGAAATGAGGGCTATCGCCGCTAGAGGCGCTGGTGTAGCGGGAGGTCTCCAAAATGTCAAATGTCACTGTTTTTGAAATTAATTATTTATGATTGGTTATTTGGAGTCTTTTTGTTGTATTTTTTATTTCAACTCCAAATTTGTTACTTTTACGCTCATCCCGTGAAATCCCGTTGAACCATATCGAAAATACAAACTGAGACATGGATGCACAGAAAAACCAGAAAAAGAGACCAGCGCTGGGAATTGAACCCAGGTCCTTAGCATTCCGTGCTGCGTGCCATACCCCTACACTACCAGTGGACAGGAGTACAGACACGAATTTCTCCTATGCACCCATTTCTCAGGTTGCTTATTTCTACTACGCTACTTAATCAGCAGCACTAGCGACATCTATATTTTGCTCTCATCGAGAGACGTAACACACTTTCGTAATTATTTATGGCAAATACCTATGCGTTACGGGGCAATGAATGTCTGTGTTTTGAGACAGTTTTGGCTTTCGGAAACCTTTGTCCTCCCTTTTTTCCGACACACAACACTGTGGCATGCTCGATGTTTTTATGGTACGGTATTAGGTATTAAATATGATTTAGCAGTAAATTTTGTTTTCACGCCCGTAATAACAAACTAACGACTATACTTCAGGCAGGACCTTTGTCTACAGTGGCGCCAACTGGTGAGCGCGAAAACGGTAGCCTTCATTGTGCCTTAACACTGCAATGACAACTGAGGCGAGACTGTGTCTGTTTTTGTATGATGTTTTATTTGTTCTTATGCTGGATTTAATGTAAATAATTTTGCATTTATTTTGCTTTTCTCGTCAGACTTTGTCTTTCACGAGCTACTGTTTTGTTCCAGGAGTGTGTCTGGTCTGTCTTCCGGCGCGCGGCGTGAGCCACGCGGCTGGTAAACGTTGCACCGTCACCGGTTATGGCTACATGGGTGAAAGTAAGTTTAGCAGTTACATTAAAATTCAGGCTTGGCCGAATATTCAGCGTTTTTGCAGCGTTTTTTGTCAGTAGTGTCTTCGCAGGTGTTATAAGAGGTAGGTAATACCCAAGGTTGTTTTTTTTTATGAAAATGTAAGACTGATGCTTAATTTAGCGTGATTAAACTTCTTGGGACTGTCTTTCCGCTGTGCTATACAAACGTGGGACGCTAATGACGTTTGACTGCGCGGTCAAAACGCTCGAATACTCGCCTTTGCGGAGGTCCACGTATGAGGGATTCTTGTAAGACAACGAAAATTTGGTGTGTAGGGGTTTTTTGGGATGAATAATCGATCTAGCTTGGTCTTATCTCGGGAGAACGCTTGTTATCGAGTTTTAGCCCGGGCAAAGCTCGGTCGCCCAGGTACTATTTATATTTATGTGAGCTAACGGTTAAAACTTGCGTTCTCCAGCCGGCCCGATCCCGCTGCGCGTGCGCGAGGCCGAGCTTCCGATCGTGAGCGACGCGGAGTGCATCCGTAAAGTGAACGCGGTCACAGAGAAGATCTTTATACTGCCGGCCAGCTCGTTCTGCGCGGGCGGCGAAGAAGGGAACGATGCTTGCCAGGTAACCACAGACAATATAATCATCTTCGGCTTATACATGTCTCACTGTTAGGCACAGGCCTCCTCTCAGATTGAAAGGGGTTGGGCCGTAGCGCCTGCCCGGTATTTCACACGTATTATATGTAGTTTGCTTCGCAGATATAAATATGCGGGCTGTCTCACGATGTTTTCCTTCACCAAAACTATTCTATTAGTCTTGACCCCCGCTCTGGGTCGGTTGTCCCATCGCGGTTCAACGGGGGGCAAGTGTATTGTTTGCGCGTTGTATGACGCGGGGCGGTATATTTGACTGACTATATTAAAGAAAAAATAACTAACTTACTAATAGGTACTATTCCATGATAATACTAACCATTAACTAGGCGTAAAATGCAGCGACCCCGGCGCCACCTGGTAGCAGAATATTGACGACTTGGCCCAGTGGCGACCCTTATATGAAGATATTTAAAATTTTAGTTTCCAGTCCATGTTTATTAACTCTCTGAATTGCCCCCCCCCCCCCACACAACTTTATTGAGAACCGAGAAAAGACCAGCATACAAAAAACTTGAAACTTAAGGGGGATACAACCGATTAACTCTTACACTCTGCAGGGCGACGGCGGTGGCCCCCTGGTCTGCCAAGACGACGGCTTCTACGAGCTGGTGGGCCTGGTCTCCTGGGGCTTCGGCTGCGGCCGGCAGGACGTCCCGGGCGTCTACGTCAAAGTTTCCTCATTCATCGGGTGGATCAACCAAATCATCTCCGTCAACAACCTATAGCCGAGCCACCTGGCAATGGCATCAGTGATCGATGTTATCGAACTCTAAAAACGTTCCGTCGATCATCGAAGAATTGAAATCACAGCGATTTAGTGAATACTTCTCAATAATGTAGAATTTTTAAACGATGTTTTCAACCGTCTCGTGATTTAGATTTGACGTCTTCTTTTCATGCAAAGACCAAGATAATTTTGCTGACGTCATATCAATGAACTAACACATCCTACCTTGCTAGAACTCGAATTAATCGAGTGGAGTGGAGAACTGAAGCTGTAATTTTAAGTCTTTGCCATTTTAAAAACGTGGTAATCGGAGCATCTTCGGTGACCGTCGAAACAGTAAGAACATTAATCGAAACAGTAAGTGGCAAGGGAACTTATAGATCTTAGACAAGTAAAATATCCCCTAAAATGTGCCATCTCCTGGCCCACGCCATTTTTTTTAAACCTATTGATGGTACACACTGTTGTGTTCATTCACTCATATATTTATTTATTTTGATCTTCATCATAAAAGGCAAAGTTTTACTATGTTGCCAGTTTGAAGAGGCATATTTTTGGCACTAGATTTCAATGAAAGTTGAAATATATTTTAACGTTTTTACTGAATTCTAGCGACAGAATATGGCTGAATAGCATTTACTAATAATAAAGACTTAAGGCATTAAATATTTTAAATTATTTATTCGCTTTAGTCATGTACATAAATAAGCTTTTTAGTTTAACTAAGTTAAATTAAAAATAGGATAGGTATTTATTTTGGCGGCATTTATTGTACTCCCACCATTTTATTTCTGCACAGATCTGGTTGCCAATTTCAGTATATTGCAAAAAGGTTCTGTTAACTGCTTATAAAAACTTTTTAATACCTTTCACCTACCTTCTTGTTCAACCCATGTTCAACCACTTTCAGGGTTCATGAGATCGATTTAAAAATTGTCAGTGTATAAAAAGTAACTGTCAGAAAAAATCTCTTTTCTAAGCACTTTTTTATGTATGATAGGTACCTACATTTACAACTAAAATAATACAATAATATTTTACAAATTAGGATTTCCTGTAAATTACAAACTCATTTAATTTATTAATACTTTATTTTATTATGCAATGTCGAAATTACTTTCTTTGTGACGCTTAGCATTTCTACATACAACTACTGAAGTTTGTTACATGTTAGCTTCAGATTTCTTATATTTGGTATCTTGTTTTTCTTTAAAAAAAAATACAATAACTTTGCTTTGTACCGATCTTCACTATAATAAAAATAAAGCAATACTTTATGAAATATTAAAGACCCTGAAAAATCATCATTTTAGAGCAGTTATTAGTTTTAGTATGGAAACCAAACGATAATTTATATGAATATTATGCACATAAATAAAGGTCTTCTTCAGTAAGGTCCCAAATCAGGCCTTGCGTTTGTACTAAATTGTAACTAAGCCATTATAGAACTTTGTCTCAATGAATGCAAATGCAATATCTGCCAGAGGAACAATATTACGGCATTATCAGTCCAAAAATTGACTAATACAAATTAAACGAAGCAAACACAGTAACCACTGTGACAAGGTTCCAAAATAGCTTATGATTTATTTTCGTTAGTGGGCATCAAGTTAAACAGAACATTAGGATCTTACTGAAAAGCGTAGATTAGTTATTTCTATACGTAAGAGCAAAAGGCTATGGTGGTCAAATGAAAACTATGTGTTTTATTTATTTATTAAACCTTCGAGCCATAACTTTGTAGAACTAAGACTCCAGTCTAGAGATGTAAATAGGCCAAAGATTGTTCAGTGCTACATACAAATTATCCATATTTGAGACGATTGATCGAAAACGAACTAACTATTACCAAAACCAACTAAAATTGTACATACAAAATTGTCGCATTTAACGTCAAAAATGGCAGATAGGGAAGCTGCCTTTTAATTTCACTGCACTTCACATTGAAATCTGTTATTAAATTTTTACCTTTTCGCTTTAGTTGTTACGTACGGTAGCAAAATGAAGAAAAACTATTTTATCCGTATAATTTGGTCAAATTGTTAACTACAGAGATTATAAGTATCACATAAGAGATAAGTTCTCAGTATCTCAAAGTTTGTCAATTGTTTTTATTACTTTAGTTTTGTACAATCGAAATGATGCTTATTAAGTTCACTCAGAAAAATTATCGATTTTGATGTACAGACTTTTCTAAGTGACGATTTTAATAATTATAAGTGCCTAATAACTACTTAAGTCGATGAAAATTTGTATGAAACTAGCATTGGGCAGGTCTTTGAAAGCTGGTCCATTGACTTCTTCGTAGAGTCCAGTTTTTCAAACATATTGTATGAAAAACTAGACTAAAGTTTGCTATAGTACGATTCTTAGGTCGATGTACTAGCTTAGTACTGTAAAATTAGGTACTTCGTCTGTTTGCTAATAAATTTGTGAAATTATGTCTTTTTTTTTGTTGCACGTTTACCATAATTTCCTCAAAGCTTCAAATATGTATATTACACCAACCACTCCGGCCACGCACGGCTGCTACTTTGGAAAAAGGAAGCGAAAATAAAGTCTTTCATCGAAGGCGGTAACTACATTTTCCCGGAGTCCATTCCAGAACGAAGTGGCAATATGGTCACCGCGTCCGCTCGCTCGCCCGGACCGCACATTTAACGAGAACTGAGTGCCTGGTATATACCAAAAAACTTAATGCACGCGGTGATTTGAAACCCCCGTCATACAGTTTGCGATAGTTAAGCGACAGTCGGTATTCAGAGGCATTATCAAGCAGCGATTCCACCAGATTGCGAGGAATATGTTATTCATTAACCAATAGGAACTCTTCATTTACCTCGCCTCGCTCCGCTCAGCTGTTTCCACCAGAGATGTGCTGTGCGAGGATGTGTAAATGAAGCGTTTCTATTGGTTAATAAAAACAACCTCGCACATTATTAGTGGTAACGCTGCTTTATACTGCTTAAGAACTGTCGTCGAATACACTTTAGTCATTATAACGCAATGCTAGTCATCGTAAATGGATCGGGCGGCTGCGTATATCTGGCCTTAAGGCCGCGGCCACAGGAAATCGCTCGACGCTCGTTTCCAGTGTCCAATCTGGTCACGTGACATAGCGATGAAACTGAAAATGTTGAGCTTTAACGTTGGAAAAAAATATCGGCGACTTGGGCACAGAATATATAATAGTACTAACGTACAGAATGGCCACGCTCCGCCCCGCACCGGTTCGAAGTTTGTAGAAGTAGGTATATCCATAGTAATTGAAAATAATAATGCTGAAAATACGCAGACAGACACATTTTAAGTAGGTTTAAATAAATCGAGGATATTCTGGCAGAACCGGATAAGTGCACAATATTTTTTTATAGGGTTTTGCTAGATAAATAAAGCAGAAAACATTGAGTATGCCTATGTATGTAACTTTAAAAAAAAATGCACTTATTCTGTTTTGCCAGAATACCCTCGAAATAGGTAAGATTAAAGATTACATTTATTTGCACATATCTAAGACATATCTACATATGCGTGCCTTTAAATGTCATTGGTAGCACTTATAGTACTATACGGTTTTGCAATAGTCAGCCCTGTGCAGCTTACGCACACATTGACGCGTGTACAGACGTCGTCGTGCCTATGTAGATTCGAGAACGCGTATTTTGTACGGCGTGGCCGCCCTGTGACTTGGGCACACCTTAAAGATGCGGCCACATCCAGTCGCTCTTCGCTCGATTGCAGCGATTAATCTGGTCACGTGACCATATTTTGAAGGTGATTTTGAATTTCCCGCGACTCGAAAAAGTAGCATCAAGTCGCCGCGTCGAGCAGCAGCGACAAGATGGCTTCTTACAGAAATGATATCTATTAGCAGTCGTGGCATTGGTACAAATAAAAGAAATTGGAGTGAATGAAAAAAAAAGAAGTGTTTTTGACGAAATTGAAGGGTTTTTTTCCCAGCGATAAAGCTCAACATTTTCAGCTTTATTGCTATATGTCACGTGATCAGATTTGACACTGAAAACGAGCGTCGAGCTATTTCATGTGGTCGCGGCCTTAGCCAGTTGTGATGGCAGAACCCTGGAGCAAAATAAACTATTTTATTTTAGAAATCGTTCGTTTGACATAAGGTGTCCCGCTGTCTTGTTAGTTTGGAGGCATCACAATTTCAATAAAACTGCAACGACTCGGATTACGTAAAGTTTATTTAATCATTAATATTTTCGAGTAAAAATCTACGTACATAATAATAGCAAACAGGACGACTTCATCAAAATAATAGCGTTACAAATAATTGTGTCATCTACATAATAATATAATTATAATAGCTTCAGTCACACAACACGAATAATATATTATTACTCAAACAAAGAAAAATGTGTAGAAAACCAAAACAAGGTTGTTTTCGAAGGATATATCTTATTACATGCAAGAAATTATCTTTTCAAAGCATTTTTTCAATTTTAAACTTTTTTCTGGAAATCAAGAAAACCCTTAACCATACTACATTTCGATATAGGCAGTAAAAGGTTCAATATATATGTACATACCTACGTCTTCGAATTAACACCTAATAATGCACGTCCCATAATTTGTGTACTGTGGCCCTAATCGTCAGGGCGTGCATTATTATTAGGTCGTAATGTATTGTGAAGTACATTAACTGCCTGCAATAATTAGCCAATAAGCAGCTTTGGTAGGAATCTTGATATTTGAACATTTTTCTTAAACCACGAAATGTTTTGTAGAACTTTGGACTCAGAAAAATATGGAATATTCTATTTAAACAGAACTGCATTTACTATTGAAGCTAGGAATATTGAATGAGATTTTGATAAATTCTATAATTTTTAAACAGAGTTTTCATATAAAATTTCACATTGCAATGCAAACACGCTATGCATATTTTCTACATAATACTATATAATTATACTTTTATTCTAACAAACACACAAATGATATTAATCAAGTCTTTTATCATTTAAAAAAGTATTTGCGAAAAACTTACGTCGACTATTTGAAATAAAACTAAACACATAAATGCACTTAAAAATCTATATTAATAATTTCGTACCGGTCTACGGTAGACTCGAACGAAATGCACATCAAATTGAAGAGCGTAAAAAAATTAGTCAATCCGAGTCGACAACTTGTAGGCGGAAAAATTCGGATTATCGAGTATTTTCAATATAAACTTGAATAAATTACTAAGTATATAATGGCGTTGCGAAGTAAACATGTCAAAGTCATCACATCAAAGTGGCGTTAGTGTCACGTCATCACGTGTCACAGGTTTGCATTTCGTTCTCCATTGTGACCTCTTAAGGGTCCACACACGGTACGATTCGTCGATTTTCATCAGATCGATCGTACAGACGAATCGTGCCGTATATTTAGGTCTAATTTCTTGATAATGAGACAGAGACATCTCAGTTATTTGGGCAAATAAGATCTAGGAGAAATATCTACTAGAAAAATACCGATACGTAGGTTAGCTGTGAAAGTACGTTTGTAATAATATTAAGGCTAGGAATATACGTCAGATTTTTCAATAAGTACGACGTCTTTACACTGGCAAAAATTTTTTTTCAAACATGTTATTAGGAGTCTACGTTTTACCCGAGCGAAGCCGGGTTTTCATCTAGTATTTATATAAACCTAATAAAAATAATTGTGAATTATTATTTTTATATCAAACCATTATTTTATTTTGTAGTTTAACTAATGAATTATCGAAACCATACACCATTTTCACTGGTTCTCAGAACGAAATCTGGAAAAACTATAATATTCTTTAGATTAGTTTACTTTTATTGCTTTCAACGTACAGAATTTTAATACAATAGATGGTAATCGCGTAATGTTCGTGTCCTGGTTTATGGTCTCGCTAAATCAATCTATGCTATCACTCTTTCCTGCAGCGAGGATCGTATTTATCGCACTGCGATATTCTCTCTCGCTGAAGTCTTAACGTGCCACATCTAGTACTGTTCGAATCCAGTTTAGAATTAAAGTACAACTTTAGCAGTTTTTGGACGTTAATTCTACGCGCAAACCCGCCTTACACCATTAGTACGACAAATACACGCATATAAATACTACAAGAGATAATCACTATGATTGGTGCAATTTTTTTTTTCATTTGTATAGATATCAATCCATCTAAACTGAATCTGGTGCATTAATATCTTTCTATTTTTCACCCACGAAGGTTTAGGGTGAGATGTTGTAACGAACGGTAAGGCCGATTTAGTCGCGAACTGTGATGGGTTTGTAGTTTAACGGCGATGGTTTAGATAGGTGCTATACGTTTTTGCTCATTAAAATTTGAATATAGAAGACTTTCATAATAAACGGGTTTTTGACTTTTTTCCCCTCTAACGAGGCTTTACGATCTTCAGGCAGATCGCAAGCCACACATGGCACAACTCAGGCCCTGTACTACGTAGTGCAAAATTCGAACTTTGTATCCTGCCGTCTCGCTGATGCTTATATTATTCAATACGAGAGTGAGAGGGACGGAACGGCACGAACTTCGATTTTCGAATTTCGTAGTAGCCCCGCTGCACTAGCGTATCTATAGATGTGAAAGTTGCAGAATGTTTCCAAAAAGTTGGGAAAAATTTCAGAAATTTAAGAAACAGAAAGTTTTAACCCCCACACAAAATTGTGAGAAGTTTCCGAAATTTTCATATATGAAAAATTCCGCTATTTTGGAAAGTTTGGTTTGGCACATCACTACGTATCTCAGTGTTTAGTGAACAGTCCGTATATTGGTGTTTATAATGTAGGCACATACTGGCTAGTTATCGTTCCTCTCGACGAGCGGTTTCTTGTGCGAGGTGGGCGCGGGCAGACGCGACGTCTTCTTGTGCGACACAGGACGGTACAGCGTGTTCTCTTTGCCGGGCTGCGCCTGGAAATAAACGAAGCTGTCATGAGTTTGGGCCGTTTGTTGTCTGTGAAGCAGTCAGTCACGTTACACTTTAATATGTATAGATAGATGATCATAAGTAAGCACTGCATAATTTTTGAAAGCTCCCCTTTTTAGAGTTTTCTTAGCTAAAATGTCAAAAACGGAACCCTTATAGTTTCGCCATGTCTGTCCGTCCTACGGTCTGTAATTTCTAATTTAATAATTTCATGTCAAAGAGTCTGTTGTAGTGCTAACGAGTGTTCCATTTGTTCCTCTATAAAAGAAATTGGGATTATTTATTATTTTACGACAATACCGTTATCATTTAGGTAGAGTCGATAAGTGAGAAGTCACTATGACAGGTCTGAAATGGCACGAAATTCCAGTTTCTACTTATGACAACTCCTCTAGTTTTCTCTACTCCGTGGTACACACAGATGAACTGACCTTTCTGTAGTAGATGTCAGTCTCTGAGGTGGATTTGCAGATGGGCTGCGCGGGGGGCGCGGGCGGCGAGGGCGTGGGGAACACGGCCGAGTCCTCCGACACGGACGACTCGCTGTCCGACGGCGGGCTCGTCTCGGGGTCAGACTCCACCACTACGCACTCCTGTTGGAGATCAATTGGTTACACAATAGCACTATCAATAACGTATCAATAGGCTAACAGATCTATTGAATAAATTTTGTCGGGTTAGTTCGTATTTGGGTATTTCTCAAAAAGTTGTCCCCTCATGAAATTGACAAAAAATTATTAACACTAAGAAAGAAAGAAAGAAAATAATTTATTTATAACAGCAGTGACACATTACACAGTTTAGAAAAAATAACAACACCTTTGTATGTTGTTGCCGCTATAAAAAGGTCGCTCAGCATAATGACGAACATTAACTACTACAACTAATATTGTGGATTACACAGAATTAGCCATTGTTGGTTGAGCGGTATTTGTATTTGCAGTATCATCGACGATTGTGCCACGTTTGTGATTGGTTATTTAAATGAGCCAATCGCAAAAAAGACTAACATCTGACCATTCGATACCGAAGCCATCTACGCACTGTGCGACTAAAATATGAAATAACTAGCTCTTGCCCGCGGCTTTGCCCGCGTGGAATACGGTTATCGCGCGATTCCCTCGAGAACTGCATTTTTCTGGGATAAAAAGTAGCCTATGTCACTCTCTGGCCCATAAACTATCTCTATGCCAAAAATCACGTGGATCCGTTGCTCCGTTTCGACGTGAAAGACGGACAAACATACAAACACACACACTTTCGCATTTATAATATTACTAGCTTTTGCCCGCGGCTTCGCCCGCGTGGAACTAAGGTTATCGCGCGCTGTTCCCTTTAGCAACTGTGCATTTTGCTGGGACAAAAAGTAGCCTATGTCACTTTCTGGCCCATAAACTATCTCTATGCCAAAAATCACGTCGATCCGTCGCTCCGTTTCGACGTGAAAGACGGGTAAACACACACTTACGCATTTATAATATTAGTATATATATATGGATGTTGCTGACATAATATGGCTACTAAGGTCATTAGTACGTACCTCTTCGTGGTTCTGTCGTGCAGCGCGGAAGCGCGCCAGGATGCGTTCGTGCGGGGACGTGGCCGCCAGCTGCCGCGGGAAGCGGTACTCGCGCCGCACCGGCGTCTTGCCTGCGACAACACAAACAATACGGTATTTGACTTTTTTTTTTTTTTTTTTTATTTCACTGGATGGCAAACGAGCAAATGGGTCTCCTGATGGTAAGAGATCACCACCGCCCATAAACATCTGCAACACCAGGGGTATTGCAGACGCGTTGCCAACCTAGAGGCCTAAGATGGGATACCTCACGTGCCAGTAATTTCACCGGCTGTCTTACTCTCCACGCCGAAACAACAGTGCAAGCACTGCTGCTTCACGGCAGGATTAGCGAGCAAGATGGTGGTAGCAATCCGGGCGGACCTTGCACAAGGTCGTACCACCTGCAATATTTTGTATATGTTTTATAAATTAAAACTACACAATGCCTGTTATCGGAATAGAAACACAATTTTCAAGCTACCTTTACAAATAACAAAGTTATAAAGGTTTGAAATTCAAGATTAGACAGAGAAAGACATACTGGCATGTGACGTCACACGCCAGCACCGCCATACTTGCTGCATAGAGAAAAGCGTTCGAGAAAGAGACAGGTATATAGATTTTTGAAAAAATCACTATAAATCAAATTTTCAACAGATTTAAATTTTCTCTTCTTGCTGGAATGTTTTGGAGAGGCCCGTCCTCCACTAAAATACCGGCCAAGTGATATACGGATTCGCGCACCGATGGTTCCGTCCAAATTTATTTTGTACGCAGTGTGGGTTGCGTGAAATCAGTATTTGGCTCTAGTAAGCTACAACTTTTTAAATTTTACATTCACCCTCACATCTAACACTGCGCAATAACCTAACCTAACCAACCAAAAGTTGGAAAACCCCCGACTTTGTCACTTCAGAGTTCAATAGCTCAAAAAAGGCTGAACCGATTTTGATGAAACATATCTAAGAACTATCGCTAGAAACCCTGCTTTCAACCACCCGTTTAAGACGTCCAATGTTGGACAAGGCCTCCTCCTTAGAATGCCATAGCGAAAGACAACTCGTTATGCATCACCGGTTGGTAGCCCGCTATTCTCGCGGCGGTGTCAGTCGACCTAGTATTTGGCTTGTAAACGATCTTCCTTCCCAGCGGTTAATGTAGTGAAATAACGCTCTGCCATCGTATTTTATCGGAAAACTTCGTAGTTATCTAGCTTTCTCAGCTGGCTTACTGAAGTTTACTGACGCTTATTGAGAAAAAAAGATAAATAGAATTTATCCTACAAAGTACTATGGAAAGACATTGTTTACTAGCAGCCTTATTCATAAAAAGTTAGAGCCTCCTTGAAGGCCCGATGCTAAAAAACATGATTCATAAACGTCTGTTAGCGCTAATCAGTCGATCAAGGCTCTGCTAAAGTTAGGGGACCGTAGACCCTCCTTTATCTCCCTGCTAAGTCACAAAATGGCCGCCACAAATTTGAACATCTGACTTTGACAAGAGCAAAAAACCATACCGAAGATATTTTTAGTGAAGGGTAACCCTTTACGCCAAGATAAAAAAAACAGGAAAAATATTTTCAGGAATTTGTATTTAAAAAACCCCTTAATTAGATATTTATTACTACTACTTTACTAACAATAAATATGAAAACAAATAAAATTAGGATGATTAACTTAATTACGGCTTTTTGCACTTAGGTACAACATAAACATGCGGATCGGAAATGGCGGGAAAACAAACATTACAACAATTGCTTTTCTTACTTTATCCTCCACTGTCCAATTATCACTCCTTCTTTTGGTGGCATCCATTTTTAAAATCGTAAGAAACTACACTAAGCTCGTGTGTCTTCGTAAAAATTTGCGTTTTCCTGCTAATTTGCTGTCACTGCTGTCAATTTTTTATTTAAATTATCGATGAGGCCATTTTTTGTCTTTGATTTGTCAAGATGGCCAACATAACGCGTCTAATCGGTCTATCAGCAGCTCAACAACTAGCAGGCTGCTAGCAAGCGTTTATGAATCATACTTCTTGACAACCGTCTAACAAGCTTAATCAGTCTGCTAAGTAACAGACCGATCAAACCTCAATTAAGGATTTTTTACGAATAAGGCTGTAGATCTGTAACTATTCTTCGAGCGATTTGGCCCGCACATTGCCATTTCAACTAGTCTGCAATGAGGGCTATCGCGGATGAATTTGCCGCTAGAGGCGCTAGTGTGGCGTGAGGTCTCCGAAATGTCAAATCTCATAGTTTTTGGGTGAGCTACGCGGGTTTATTCATAATTAGAATAATTTTGTGAATATTTTGCATTACCTGAAATTAATTAGTTGATCAAAGGAACTTACCTGTAAGTGAACTTCGATCATAATTATATGAAGTTGACGCCTCCTCTGTGTTTACTACTGTAGTCATGTTTATGACGAGCCAAACCACACGAAATTTAAAGCACGAAGTGTAGAAAAAAAAACATTTTTACTGGTATCCCGATTCACCTCTGGCAACACTGTGAGCTGATACGACATTTTAGTTTAAAGTATGGATAAGAAATAAATAATTAACAATACCTAGCATTAAGGGTGGGATGAAGAAAAAATTTTCCTCATAAAGGGTTGGGTTATATGTATACAGAGGAGGCGTCAACTTCATATAATTATGATCGAAGTTCACTTACAGGTAAGTTCCTTTGATCAACTAATTATATTCGTTGACGCCTCCTCTGTGTTTACTACTGTAGATGTTTAAAGAAATAAATGCTAGATTTTAATTATTTATTATTTCTAATTTAAGCATTAACAAAATAAAACAATTAGATGCAATATTATTCTTAAGCATATTCTAATCTAAGCTATTAAGAATACTCATAGAAAAATTATTTTCATCTCTTAGTGGTCGGTTATAAAAATTTGCAAAACACCTGGATGACTCGGTCCATCCTGCCATTTTCCTTATATGGTCAATATTTACCCCATTTCTACAAGCATGTGAGGTAGATGCATGTCTTGTGCTATGTGCGCTAAAAATAGACGTATCTATGCCTGCCTCAAATAATATAGCCTTGACCCACCTTGCTAAAGTTTGAGTAGAAGCAGGAGTATGAGGCTTTTTGCTGATAATAAACAATTGATCAGATTTTCTTAAGGTTCTTGTGACATTGATATAATCTTTCAAGGTTGTTGCTGGGCATATACTAAGATTATCTTTAAAAAATGGGATTATCAACATAGGTTGGAATTTATTTTTTCCCGATGTTTTTATTGTGTCAGGAATCTTAATCTTTATATTTTCTTCATTAACATTTATGCAACTTAGTTTAATCAATGACATAGTTTGTAATCTATGAGCTGTAACTAAAGTTAAAAGTATAACCAATTTTTTGGATAAGATATCCAAGGTCAAATTAACATTTGGATATAACTTAGAAACATGATTTAAAACTAAGGTTGGATTCCAGGTTTCATCATATTTAGGTTTATTAGGTCTCATTTTGTAAATACCAGTGAAGAAACGTTTAATATTTCTATGTGAGCCTAAATCAAAATCCATAAGCAGTGACAAAGCGGATCTGATAGAATTAAGGGTACCATAAGCAGAACCCTCATTAAATTTCTTTGTTAAAAAGGCTAAGATTTGAGGAATTGACATTAAAAAAGGATCTATTTTTTCATTAGTACAGAAAATCCACCACTGTTTTAGGCATGAATCATATTGTTTTAAGGTACTTTTTGATAAGGAGTTTAACATTATATCAATACTATCGTTACTTAATCCTTTTCTTAAGTAAACTTCCCTGATAGTACTGCAGCAATCAGTGTAAGGTTTTGATGCAACGGATGGCAGTGCCTGAAAGGAGAAGACAAAAGTGTTCTACATGGGTGAAATTTTATTAAGTCTGATTTCATAAGAGTTCTAAATGTGGGAAACCAGGGTTGAGCAGGCCAGAATGGAACAACCATTATTCCCTCCGCTTTGTCGGTCTTTATCTTTTTTAGGCATTTGAGAATAAGTGAAAATGGTGGGAATGCATAAAACTGTAAATCAGACCAAGAAACAGTAAAAGCGTCCACAGCTAAACAACCTGGTTCCATATGCCAGGAGATAAATTGTTCACATTTAGCATTTTGTTTAGTTGCAAATAAATCTACTTTTGGACATCCAAAGGTTGACTTAATTTTATTAAAAGCATTGGTGCTTAATTGCCATTCCGTTTCTATATTTACTATTCTAGATTCTTTATCAGCAACTTGATTATCCTTAGATGCTATATATGATGCGTATATAAATAAGCGTCTTGATTCGCAAAATTGCCAAATTTCACGTGCCAGGTTGTTTAAATGTGGATACTGTATGCCGCCGTATCGATTCACGTATGCTATAGCGGTCGTATTATCACATCGCAATAAAATTTCACAGTTATTTAAATTTTTAGCAAAGCATTGCAATCCATAATATATTGCTTTTAATTCTAAGTAGTTAATGTGACATTTCTGATCATCCCTATTCCAAAAACCATGAAGCTTTTTAGATCCACATACAATGCCCCAACCAGTAAGCGATGAATCAGAATATATTTCCAATTTATATATTCCTTCTCTAATTGGATTGCTAGCATTAAGAACATGTTCTTTCCACCATTTCAAGTCCTGTTTTATCTCATCATGTATCAATATTTTTGACTCAAAATCTTGTCTATTTCTTTTAAGTGCTAAATATTTATAACGTTCCATTCTTTTGGTATACATTAACCCATAAGGTACTGCTGGGCAAATTGATATCAAAGTACCTATTATTGATGCTAACATTCTTATAGTAGTGGATTTTAATTTACTAATAGTTTGCAGTTTGTTAAAAATATGAGAGCGTTTTTCATCAGGTATTGACAACCTATAATTCTCACAATCTAACACAAAACCCAGAAATTTGCACTGTTTTGATGGTTGCATATTACTCTTTTTTGTATTTATGATAAAGCCGAGTGATTCTAGAAGATTTCGGCTAGTCAGAATATTTCTTTGGCATTCAATTTCTGAATTGCCAATGAACAAGAAATCATCTAAATAATTGACAGAACTAAAGCCCCGTTCTCTAAGATAGGAGATAACAGGTTTTATCAGCTTTGTGAAAACATAAGGTGCAGATGAAAGGCCAAAAGGCAATACTTGAAACTCATATATTTTTCCATTGAACATAAACCTGAGGTATTTACGGCTGTTTGAATGTATTTTTAAGCAAAAATAAGCATCCTTAAGATCCATAGACCCAAGGTACGATTCTTTGTTTATTAGTTTTATTGCGGTTCTTATATCTTCCATTTTGAAATGGTGAGTTTTAACATGTTTATTAAATGTCTTTAAGTTGAGAATAAATCTGGATGATCCATCTGGTTTTGGTACCAGGAAAATGCTTGATAGGTATTGACCTTTGACAGGATTACAAACTTTGATTGCACCAATGTTTTTGAGTTCTTTAATACAGTTTTCAATTATAACTTTCTCTGAGGAACTAAAGTTATTATTAGTAGGATAATGTTTTGGGTAACTTTACCTACTAAAGGAATTTCATACCCCGAGTATATCCATTCCAAAACAGTTTTGTTTTTAGAAATCTCAGCCCATTTTTTATAAAAAAAAGTCAAGCGACCGGCTAAGAATACCTCTAATCTCTCCTCCTCGCCGCTGATTGCTGGGCTGGGCGCCGGCCTCGTGCTGCTCGGTAATGACCCCACTGCTGAGATGTTGCTGGAGCTTGAGATAGCGGGGCTGATGCTACGGGACGATAATACTTCCTCTGTACTGCTCTGACCCTGTTCAGGTAGTTGCCTCGTTGCCCGCCCCGAGGTTGATTGTAATGGGTTGATGTGGACGGGCCCCAATAGTTTAAAGTGGTCTTTTTGAGATCTTTAGTTGATCTTTCTAAATCTTTTGATCTTTTAATAATGCTATTTAATTCAGTGCCAAATAGCATATCTGTAATTTCAGTCTTTTCTATCATATCCTTTAGACTTTTATTTAAGCCTGGTAATATGACTGCTCTTCTTGTTTGAGATTCAAGAAATTGTAAATCACAAACCAATCTCATACAATCACTCAGGTGTTCAATGTTGTCCTTGTCATTTTTTGTGATTAAATTTTTTAATAATTTATTTAAGCTGGCCATTATGTAACCTATTTGGTCCTGTTTTTGTTGGATTTTTTCATCCCTGGTTTTCGCGTGGTTACTTAAAGTAACCAGTACCTCCTGATTTAGCTTAGGGGCTTTAAAATTGCAGTTACTAATGGCTGGAATTTTTTCTATAATTTTTTCCTTAATGTCTTTATCCAAGCCTTTTGTCATTAATTTTAACCACAATTCCGCTAGCTTTTGGTTAATTTCCATGCTGTTCTCATTTTTACTGGGTTCCCCAATGAGCTCTAAAATATTTTCATCACTTTTTCCAGTTGTTTCTTCCAAGCTTTCAGAACTGGGCAGTCTAATTCGTCTCCGTTTATTCTTAGAATGACACTGTTCATGTTCACCTGATTCATCATCATCAGAGTCACTTGAATAAATTATTCTTCTCTTTTTAGGAACTGAAAAAATAAAAAGCCATACAATGGACTTTTTGTATGTACTTAAGTCATAATATTATCTTGTGCACCCGCCAGTGGTACCGCAAGAAATAAAAAACTGACAAGTATATTTTGCATTAGATACTATATTCCCTTTTTTCGGGGATTTATAACTCGTGTACCCGCCCCGTGATACCTCGAGTTTAAGAATATCTCGTGCACCCGCCCAGTGGTACCGCGAGTATAAGATCTATTTAACTTTAAGGTTAACATTTTAACAATATGTAAAAAACCTCGTGTATCCGCACAGTGATACCTCGAGTTTTTGAAAATCTCGTGCACCCGCACCGTGGTACCTCAAGATTATTTATATAAGCTAGAATAGGTATGTACCTCTACGCAATAACTCGATGCGTAGATGATGTGTGGAAACATTGTAAACACTGTTGATAACGCAAATTTTGCATTTATACGTAATATTCGTACTTTTGTACTTTTTTATTATTAAACGTAAACAATAGAGCGTGATATTAATATCTACGCAGTTGGAAAAAACCGTGTTGATACCGGATACTATCTATCACCTATAACTTAGATTTTAACGAATCTCAAGAAAAAATACCTTCATTTGAATCTCCCAGCAGGTTTAATAATTCTTTTAATGCTCTTCGTTTGCTCATCTTGATCACAACAACACTTTTTTAATAACAAAACAGATTTTTCGCCGGTTCGGTTTGACACGAAAAAACATAATGTCGTATCAGCTCACAGTGTTGCCAGAGGTGAATCGGGATACCAGTAAAAATGTTTTTTTTTCTACACTTCGTGCTTTAAATTTCGTGTGGTTTGGCTCGTCATAAACATGACTACAGTAGTAAACACAGAGGAGGCGTCAACGAATATAATTATGGCAATTATGCGTTACAGGGCAATGAATGTCTGTCTTTTGAGACAGTTTTGTCTTTCGGAAACCTTTTTCCTCCCTTTTTTCCGTACAAAACGGGGACTATGCAACACTGTGGCATGCTCGATATTTTTATGGTACGGTTTTAAGGTGTATTAAATATGATTTTAATCTAAACTTTGTTTTCACCCCCGTAATAATCGACTTTGAAAGCCATACTTAAAAACCTCACGCAACAGTGCGCCATCTAGTGAGACAAAAAACGATAGCCCTCATTAACTGAGTTTGATGTTGGTGACATGCCGCCCTGTATACTGTGTGTAGGTGTAGACTCACCAGTGGGCGAGTACACCCTGAACTGTTCCTCCAGTCTCGCCCTCTCCAGGTCGTCCTGGTGCTGCAGCGCGCGCTCCAGCTCCGCGCGGAACTGCTCCAGCTGGTGCTGCGCGCTCTGCAGCGAGGAACTGTGCGCCGCCTGCACCCTGCTGACATCAGCTGCCAGCGAGGACGTGCTGGACGCCACGGACGCGACGGAGGTACATGTGGAACTGATCAAAGCCTGCGGACCAATTACATTATAGATGAGGAATAACAACTAGTGAGGTGGTTTACTAATGTTTCGGCGAATAACGTTTGGCAACCTGTTTCATTTCGCAACTTTTCATTTCCCAACTGTTTAATATTTCTGAAACTGTAAATATTTCAGGATTTTTATAAAACTAACCTAACCTAACCTAAAGGATTCTACACGATGGCCCTGAAATAAATCCTGAAATATTTACAGTTTTAGAGTTAGCGAAATGAAACAGGTTGCCAAACGTTACGTTGCGAAAAGGCAGTACTCGCTAGTGAGGTATTATTTAAAACTAGACTGTAAGCAAGACTTCGCACGGGTCTCCCTTAAAGCCGACCAAAAAACGTTTTATGTCTACGTAATAAGAGCGAAAAGACGTCTTCCCGTCGATAAACATCGATTCGCGTCGGCCGAGGCGAACGACGTCTTTTTCGCTATTATTGCTTGGATATAAAGAGTTTTTGATCGATTAAAGCCAACTCCGCGTCGATAGGTTTGAGGAGATCCTATAGGCTATGTTTCCACTAGAGATGTGTTTCTTATGAACCAATAGAAACGTTTCATTTATCTATTCTCGCTTAGCACAGCTATGGTGGAAACAGCTGAGCGGAACGAGAATAGGTAAATGAAGCGTTTCTATTGATTCATGAAAAGCACATTCCTCGCAACAGGTCATCGCATATATCTAGTGAAAACGTAGCTTAAAAGTAGTTAGTTTATTTATTATTTTAATGTTGGAAGCCTTGGTGGCCGAGTGGTTTAACCTATGGCCTCTCAAGCAGAGGATCGTAGGTTCAAACCCCGGCTCGCACCTCAGAGTTTTTCGAAATTCATGTGTGAAATTACATTTGAAATTTATCACGAGCTATACGGTGAAGGAAAACATCGTGAGGAAACTTTCACAAACCTACGAAGCAATTCAATGGTGTGTGTGAAGTTCCCAATCCACACCGGGCCCGCGTGGGAACTTACGGCCCGGTCCTCTCATTCAGAGAGGAGGCATGTGCCCAGTGGGACGTATATAGGCTGGGATGATGATGATGATTTGTCCCGCCCAGTTGTCATAATAGTAATGAACTAATGAGTGTAAACTAACGAATGCAGTTGTGTAACTGCAGTGCACAGACATTAGAATATTATTTTAATTTGAAGTTTCGTTTGACATGTCGTATTTTGTAAAGTGTGATCTATATTGTTTAGTACTGACCTCAACTCTGCCCAGCACGGCGTCTAAAGCAACTTTGTTGTTGTCCACGACGCTTGTAAACGCTTCGTCGGCGCGCGCGACCAGCTGCTTGCTGGATTCTTCTTCGGACGCAATCGCAGTGTTAGCCTCTTGCTGTGGATATATAATAAAAATAAAACTTAAGACATTAAAATAATCATCCAGAAGATGTTCCCTATTAAACAAACACCATTAGAACGTCACAATAAACGACAAATCGCCACCTGCATCGACCGGTTGCCCACAACTCTCGCGATGTAGTCAGTCCAAATTAAAATTCAAATTATTTATTCAGTAAATAGGCCGCAATGGGCACTTTTACACGTCATTTTTTCAAAATAAAATACTTAAAAACTACAGTATACAATTAAAGAAAAATTACAAAATAATAATAATAAGGCGGTACTTCTGAACACGGCACGCATCGTCCGGAGGTTCCTCACTCTGCGGCCCTGACCACCGGTAGGTTGGGCCCTACCCCGTCACCGGCGGCAAACTAGGTTAGGTTTTTATAATATTTTTATTTTGTATGTACTTTTCTATATTTTACTTTTTAGAGCTATTATAAAAACCTAAACCTAAGAATGAAAGAAAAATAAAGAACATAATAATAATACAGGGATGTATGGGGTCCCTTAGTTGCAAAACTAAACACGAACTTATATCTACGTTCAGTGGAAGTGCAGAATGCTTCCACCGTTATAAACTAAAAAATAATAATAATAATAATAATTTAATTCAGAAATATACATTTCAGGTCAAGTAACCATTAAGCTTTTGGATTCCGAAGGCAAGCTCACGTCTGCCGCCCCCAAAGTTAGCTCACACGCATCTAAAGAGACTTCAAAAATATATATCTCCTCATTTTTGATTCGATCCCGTAAAAGAATCCCGAGCATAGTTTTCTCTATAGCTCAGTGAGCAACTCTGAGCCTATTTATAAGGCCTATAGTGAAGTACCACGTGTCGGATCGAAACATATTTCCTGAAACTATTACGCCGACATTCCATCCCTACTCCTTTAGGTGCTCTTTATCAAAAACGACGAGCGCCTTTCGTTTGATCATTACAACCAGTGTTATTTTGGTATACAAGATCATGTTGGGACTTTTTTTGGGTCGTTACATCTGATATGTCGTTATATCTGGTGTAGCTTTACGGTGTTGACTGTATTTACCTCGATCTGCCGCGAGTTTTCAGCGAGTAATTGCAGCAGCTGTGTGGCGCAATGTTCCGCAACCTGCACGATGTTCCCCGAAAACGCCGACAGCTCCGCGCTCATCGCCGTCGCTCCTGACAACAAAACATTACATCAATGAGTTTTCTGACACGTGCAATATCGATATACCTTCCGCCGCCTAACTTTGCCTAAAAGTTCATTGCCACGACTAGTACCACAAAAACTTAAAGGTATAATTTCGATAATTGAATAGGCACTATACCGTTAAGCGATTCGAACACGATCCGGGAGTAACGCAAAGACGTCGCATAAAAAATGTATCTCAAAAATGCGTCAAAACTGAGTATTAAGTAATGAACTTTTAAGCACAGATTTATATGGCGCGTGATATAGGTTGTAATAAAGGGTAGACCTAGTGGTTTGATCTATGGATTGTCAAGCAGGCGATTGTTAGTTCGAGTTTTTCGTCACTAATTTATGTACGAAAATTATTAAAAAAAAATAGAACTACATATAGCAGCATAAACAAACAAAAAAGCAAAGCAAAGCAGATTATTTAAACTGCAATAGAAATTACATTGTACTTTCTGTGCACTACTAAGTCCTACCTTCCACCAGCTCTGTTCCAAACTTGTCCATATGTGTGGCGCTCTCCTCGCGGCCGCGCTCGCAGTGGGCGAGGTCGGAGTCCGCCATTTGGTTTTCGTGTTCGACCGCCGCCATCAGCTCTTGCCTCCACGTCTATGGGTATAAAACAAACGTTAGCGTTAACGTTAATTCTTGAGATATTTCACACGCGATCTTATTATTAGTATTAGATTAACTTGTAACTGCGTAAAATAAGTGAGAAAAAAAAGATAGACGCCATTTAAATGTAGTGCTGGAGACAAATCGGTTTGGCAACTGACTATTTGGCAGGTGGTAGGATCTTGTGCAAGGTCCGCCCGGATTGCTACCACCATCTTGCTTGTTAATCCTGCTGCTTAGTGCTTGCACTGAAGTGTTTCGGCGCGGAGAGTGAGACAGTCGGTGAAATTACTGGCACTTGAGGTATCCCATCTTAGGCCTCTAGGTTGGCAACGCATCTGCAATACCCCTGGTGTTGCAGATGTTTATGGGCGGTGGTGATCTCTTAACAACAGGAGACCCGCTTACTCGTTTTCCATCCAGTCAAATAAAAAAAAATCGTCACTACTTTGAAAAAAGCTCGTACCTCAAAATTTATACTTTTATAAGAGAACTTTATGAACATTATTCAAAGGTCAATTTGGTTGACATATTAATTTGAAATACAAGATTTTTTCAAAGTAGTGACGAAATGTTTAGCATATTGTTAAAGAGATATGTCAAAGAGAACAACAGCAAAAATTTCGGACTGGCCAAGGTGGTCAGAAATATTGGAACATGCATTCTATTATTAAGGAGAGTTCACGTTTTGATATTTTTGATCACTTTGGCCGTTCCGAAATATCTCATGGCAACTGTACCACTTGTAGTTGTTTACAGCACACCGAAAAATGTTTTCAGACTGTTTTTCAGGACATTAACTTTCACATGACACCCATTTCCTAAAAAACAATTTACAGACCGCTTCTGGCTAACTTAGTCCACCTGTCTCTGGAACATTCTAGAAGTTTTATTTTAATTTTTCACCATTCCATATTGCTGTAATCTGCTGCTCAGACTATCCGCAATATCAAGCACCGGCCAGCCACAATATTCACTAACCTCTATATCCTTGATCCGTTCGTCCAGCATCCCTCTCTCTCCCTCGACATCAGCCGTCCTCTTCGCCAGCCGCTGCTCCAACGCTTCCCTCTCGGCGGCGGCGTGTCTCGCAAGCCTCTCTTCCAGCATCCTCCGTTCTTCTTCCATGTAGCGGGCGAGCCGTGCTTCTGCATCGGACCGTTCTAGCTCGATGTCGGCCAGTTGTTGGGAGATGCGTGCTTCGCGGAAGGTCCTTTCGGTTTCTAGTTGCTGCGGTTTGAAATTAAATGAAATATTTTTATTGCAAGACCACAGGTAACAAGTTATATATATATAACTACACTATGATCTGCCTCATAGGCATGCAAACTTTTAACATATTTATTATGAGCTACAAAATGTATAAAAAAAATATTAAACAATATGGCATCATAAGTTTTAGAGCGAAATACAGCAAATATCACGTTATAGATTAGCAGTTATTTTTAATATTATGCAGTTTGTACATTATGCAAACCAGATTGATTGTTATTTTGATGTACTGGATCATAATGAAGGCTACGTTTCCACCAGAGAGGAATGTGTTTGTCATGTCATGAATGATAAACGCTTTACTTACCTAGCTTCGCTCCGCTGAGTTGTTTCCACTAAAGGTGCGCTGAGCGAGGATAAGTAAATGAAGCGTTTCTATTGGTTCATGATAAACACATTTCCTCGCAAGGCATGACCTCTATGAGCTCTATGATCTCTAGTGGAAACGCAATTACGAAAAATGTTAATGGAGGATTGATATTTCGCTTCTTGGTCAATTTGCGTCGGTGGATATTTTGTTATGTAGACGATTTGGTTCCCTTTGGCAACCAGACCTACAAAGGAAGAGCAAGGCACAAATAATGGAGTTCTAAAACAATCTTCAAAAGGCTTACTATAAGACGATTTGGTTGGTATTTAACACAGTCTCCGCGTCTCTGGCCGCCGTGTAGAACATCATTCGCGCGTTAGTGACGTAACACACTAAACTGTAACTAAACTCACAGCTAACGCAGCGCCGACCCTGTCAGCGGCGCGAGCCACCCGTTGCTTCTTGGCGTCGCGCTGTCTTCTGGAGGCGTCGTGACGGCGAGTCTCCGCGTCTCTGGCCGCCGTGTTGAACGTGGAATGCGCGCGTTGGAGCGACGCCACGCGCTCCAAGCTATCCGATAGCTGAAAATAAAAGGACTGTTATAATAACGGTGTATAATAATAAAGCAGTTGGTAGATCGATACATTTTTGTACCACAAAAGTTGTCGCTCGTCGAGACTACTACTTTTTACCAGTAACGACCTAAGAGAGTGTTTTTTCATTGTCATGGCGCGACACTCCTTTGGTCGGAAACTTCATTTCAGGCCGTCCTACACCAGTCATTCTCAAAAAGTGCTTCGCGAAACCCTAGAACTCAGCAAAAATGCTGACCGTAATCAAAACAAGTAAGTACTTAAAAGGTACGGTCAAGGGCATAAATACATGTACGTTATCAAGACGTCAAATATATCCCTTTATGCCACCTTTTTGCAGGTGGTAGGCCCTTGTGCAAGGTCCGCCCGGATTGCTACCACCATCTTGCTCGCTAATCCTGCCGTGAAGCAGCAGTGCTTGCACTGTTGTGTTTCGGCGTGGAGAGCAAGACAACCGGTGAAATTACTGGCACTTGAGGTATCCCATCTTAGGCCTCTAGGTTGGCAACGCATCTGCAATACCCCTGGTGTTGCAGATGTTTATGGGCGGTGGTGATCTTTTACCATCAGGAGACCCACTTGCTCGCTTGCCATCCAGTCGAAAAAAAAATGCCACTAATCATAAGGTCACTGTACACATATTTGACGCTATGGCTGTATGGATATTTATGCCCTCGACTGTACTGAGGGTTTGCAGAGAACAACCGTCAATTATTTTGGTTACGGATTGACGCAGCATTGCACGTGCAGGAATCAGACGCATACAACAAGCTCAGTTAAGTTTTAGCGAACCCCGCACCGAGAACTGTTTGCCGTGAACCCATCGGGAGGCACGATTTGGTGGTACACGCTCGCATCTCACCCATTGGTTGACAAGGCTAGCGATGGTCTGCGGCGCGGCCCAGCTGTCGAGATGGCGCGCGCCGGCGGCGGCCAGCGCGACGCAGGCGGCGAGCGCGGCGCGCGCCCCCGCGCCCCCCGCCCGCAGCTGCTGCCCCAGCGCCGCGCGTTGCTGCTGCGCGACGCCACACAGGGACGAGTGCGCTTGCGCCGACGACGATTTAACCTGGGGACAATTTTATTGGTACATGTCATTATTTGGCAAGCTGATCCAGGGAGGGTCATGGGAGTCATGACCTGCCCTGGGTCTTAGACAACAGTAGATTATTGTAAATTCATTGATTTCAATAAAACGAAATATCTTTCTGCGACAAAAGAGTAGAATCGATTTTGTTATTTGATAAATCCGAAATTTTGCAAGTCTATTTGTTTGTTTGTTACCTCTTCACGTCTAAAATTGTGAATCGATTGAGATTAGGTATAGTTTCAGTCCTAGGGAAGAACATAGGATAGTTTTTTATCCCGGATAATTGCAGTTCCCGCGGGACAGTGATAACAAATTCGCGGACGAAGTCGCAGGCAACAGCTAAATGTACAATAATTAAGTACATATCAATGTTTTGATTTCGAAAAAAAAAATTAAATTTGCCAATGTGACCCCAAGGCTATAAAGCTGGATCCGCCTTTGTAACTTGGTTTCATCTGCTCCATCTTCAAACTTACCTCATTCATTGATTCAACTATTTTCTTCACGACATCTTCTAATTTCTGTTTACTGCCTTCTAAATTCTGTGCGGTAGTCGTTGTGTGATTACCTGCGAACAAAACAGAAAATATTGTTTATCTACATGCATATCATAACTTCCCTATTATATGTTCACAAACGACTATCAAATGGCCTTTATAAGAAACCTGGATCTGCGGGTGCATCTTAATGTTCACATTAAAGTACAGTGCATCTTAATGTTTACATTAAAGTATCGGTAATACTTTTTTAACAAGGCATATCTGTACATATTGTAGAAAACTTATGACATGCATTTAGATAATAATTATTATTCAAAGTCAGTCAAAGCCAAAGTCAAAATACAGGCCATATCTGAACATATTATAGAAAACTTATGATATGCATATGTAGATAAAGTTATGTATGCGGCTATACACAATTAGGCATTAAAACACTCGTGTAATCTTATTATGAAACGAGCCGAAGCCACACTCATAAAACCACACTCTTACTTTAATGCCTCTCATTATGCACCAGCCACATAAATAACTATTATTTTGCTAAATGAAAGAGCCTAGTGGAGATGGATTAAATAACTCCAACATATAATAACAAAGTGGACAAAATGAACACTCATTGACAGATCAGCGAACCAAGACACAGGTTTGCCGCGGTCGAACAATGCTACGCACTGATACGCAACTTGAGAGTTGGTTTTCACTTGTCGGAAGTCGGACCCGGATTTGAACCAATGAGGGCTATCGTTTTTTGTCTCACTAGATGGCGCACTGTAGCGTGAGGTTTTTAAGTATGGCTTTCAAAGTCTGTTATTACGGGCGTGGACCGTATACCTTTACTTGCCCGAATTTCACTTGCCATACCAACGTTTGCCACAAAATATCGAGCAAACCGTGCTGCTTCCGGGATTTGTTTTAAATGGGAGGACAAAGGTTTCCGAAACAAAACTGTAAAAACACAACTCTGAAGAAAATATTTTATATTAATTTATGTTGCAAAATATTTACAAAAATTATAGGAAACGATACATTATGGCATATGAAATTCGAGCAAACGATAGAGAACCCGGTCCTGACATCTGACCAATGTGAATAGCATCTGGCTTACTCATAGGCGAGCGAGACCCGACACGACTTTTATCCGGACGTAGAACGCTGGCAAAACATCCGATATTTCTTGTCGGCACCGACACAAAATCGGTAATCAGTAATCAGTTTACGTTTACGGTATCGGGCAAGTGTGAATAGCTTCGTATAAAATATTCTGCCACTAGAATATCCGATTAAAATCCGGGCTTGACATCCGACAAATAGGAACCAGCTTTCATATTGAAAATATTAGTTTTGTAGTTACTGTTGAGTTCGTGCAGCGCTGTGTGCGCTTGCGCGAGGTCGCTGGCGAAGTGCTGCGCGCGCTGAGCCAGGCGGGCGCGGGCCTGCGCCGCCTGCTGACGGAACGAAGCCGTCGTCTGCAGGTTGCACGACTCCAGCGTCCTGGGGGTGCGATCGGTTGGGTTAATGAGGGCTATCGTTTTTTGTCTCACTAGATGGCGCACTGTTGCGTGAGGTTTTTAAGTATGGCTTTCAAAGTCTGTTATTACGGGCGTGAAAACAAAGTTTAGATTAAAATCACATTTAATACACCTTAAAACCGTACCATAAAAATATCGAGCATGCCACAGTGTTGCATAGTCCCCGTTTTGTTCGAAAAAAAGGGAGGACAAAGGTTTCCGAAAGACAAAACTGTCTCAAAACACAGACATTCATTGCCCCGGAACGCATTTTTGCCATAATTAATTTCAGATATTCCAAAATATTCTCAAAATTATTCTAATTATGAATAAACCCGCGTAGCTCACCCAAAACCTATGAGATTTGACATTTCGGAGACCTCACGCTACACTAGCGCCTCTAGTGGCGAATTCATACGCGATAGCCCTCATTGGGGTCATGGCCTACCAATCCCTACAAGCTATATTTAATACAAAAAAACAGCAATAGATGGCACTACTATTAACATTTGTAAATTATAAAATGTGATAAGCCGAATTAAGAAGAAATATTGAGTGTAAAATAAAGACTAGCATATTTTATAAACACAACTTCACATCAACCTTAATTCAACTCCTTAATTTGAAGATAAGAAACACCATAAAAATAATAAATTGAGAATACGATATTGGCTACATTTCAGCTATGAGGCTTTCGTAGTGTTTTGCAATTGTGACGCTAGATGGCGAATAACCGGAACGCGCTTGCTGGGCTTGCCCGCGCTTGCACACATTCGTCGAAACTATTTGAGAGAAACATGCCATTCTCTTCTACTGACGTAAATAAGACAGAGACATCATGCGTATCTCTAGTCGTCTAGGCTCAGTTGGTGAGCTTGTTGGTTGTTGTCAGTGTACCGTATCCTTAGTGTCTCACTAGATGGCAATACGCATCGTGTTATTTGTGTTCTCACTGGTGCCATCTATTGGAAAATCGAAGGAAAGAAAAATAGCCAGTTGAATAGCCAGTATTAGGGTGATACCATTTGCTTGTACTAGGTGGTGTCTCTGTTATATATGTACTCTGTGACTCAACCCTACCCTAACCCTACCTCCGCTTGTCGACACTGTCATGCAGACAGTGCAGGTGTCCGGCGGCGGTGTCGGCGACCGCGATGATGTCTTTCGCCTGCGCACTGAGCTCCTCCTCGGTAGCGCGGTGTTTGCTCACGAGGTGCTTCTGCTCTTCATACTGCTGCATAGTGGTTTTGAGGGTCTGGATGCGGATCGAATAGATACAATTTTAGTTAAAAATAATTTTAAATTAGTGACGCATTGACGACGACTTGCAACGCGAGGATAGCACACAATCCGAACAGAACACAACAGGAAGTGGTTTAAAAATGTTTTTTTTTATTCCACTGGATGGCAAACGAGCAAGTGGGTCTCTTGATGGTAAGAGATCACCACCGCCCATAAACATCTGTAACACCAGGTACAGGTACAGGTAGGGTATTGCAGATGCGTTGCCAACCTAGAGGCCTAAGATGGGATACCTCAAGTGCCAGTAATTTCACGGGCTGTCTTACTCTCCACGCCGAAACACAACAGTGCAAGCACTGCTGCTTCACGGCAGGATTAGCGAGCAAGATGGTGGTAGCAATCCGGGCGGACCTTGCATAAGGTCCTACCGCCTGCGAAAAAACCACATGTAAAAGTGGACAAACGAAAAAAATTGCGAAAGGTCGTTTGAATATAGATCTGCGTTCTGGCAAAGTAAAAGTCCCATTCAAAAAGGTTAGTCGAGAAAAACAAAATTACTTCCAAGTTGCGTCTATGGTAGGTACCCTAAATTTTTTTTTCTACATTTTACTTTACCACTGTCAGCATAATTGCTACATATATCTATGCAAAATTACAGTTTACTAGCACTGATAGACTCTAAGCTAAGCCGCGGACGGACGGACAGACCGACACGGCGAAACTAAGGTTCTTGCCATTTTGGCTTCGGAACCCTAAAAAAATAGTACACTCACATTCTTGGTGTTAGCCAGCTGTTCCTTAGTGGTCTCCATGGCCTTCTTAGTGGTGCTGAGTTCGCTGGCGTGGCGCTCCAGCGTCTGGCTGAGGTCCCCGAAGACGCCCTCCATGCGGTCCCGCTCCTCCTCCATGGCCCGTTTCTTCAGCAGCAGCTCTTGAATCTCCTTGCGCTGCTCTTCTTCTTTGAGAGTCATTTCGGCGAATGTCTCGTTGGCGAGGTACACACCTGATGGTGGAATAGGACTCGGCGTTAGAAGGGACATGTTGGAAGACTCTTAAGGTGGTTTTCCACCGGCGAGGCGAGACGAGAATTGAAATTTGTATGGCAGCGCCCGCGGCGGGCGCGCGAGAATGCATACAAATTTCAATTCTCGTCTCGCCTCGTCTCGTCTCACCTCGCCAGTGGATAATCACCATTAGGGCCGTCCGTCACTTACACTACACACACACACATACGTTTATTCTTACGCTTCCATACAGAATTCTGAATTAGAGAAAAGTTCGAACGGAAAACTACTGCCCGTATGTGGTACACACACAAATCACACAAACCCATCTACCACCACCACCACACTACACTGACGCGTTTCGAACTCAACCAGAGCACATCTTCAGAGTGACACAACCGTACACCATGCTACCAGTTGTTAGACTCTAGTAGTGTGGTGTTGGTGATAGATGGGTTTGTTTGATTTGTGTGTGTTCTTACAGTGTGGAGGTGGAGGAACTGCATGAACACGCATATTTTGCATAAGCTTAGCTATCGTAAGGTCGCGGGTGAGCAAGGAAATTCTTTTAGTTCATTGATATGGACCTCCGCAAAGTAACGCCTGATTCAATAAATTATTTAGTTTCACAGGTCTGTGCAGTTTTCTTGCGACGAATTTGAAATGTATTTCGCACATGAATTTAGAAAAACTGAGAAGTGCAAGCCCAGGCCCTATACCACGAAGTGCAAAACTCAAACTTCGTATGTTGCCGTCCCGCTGACGCTTATGTCATTTAATACGCGAGCGAAAGGGACGGTGCGATACGAACTTCGATTTGCGAATTTCGTAGCAGCCCCTCAGGTTTGTACCCACGATCCTCGCCAGGCATTAGGTAAAACCATTAGGCCGCCACGGATTTTTTCAAATTACCTGTCTCTTTTAGACTATTGTTTGAGAAATAAAAAATCCTCATCTGCACTTACTAATCAGGTGAGATGGAGGTCGATCACTGGTCAGTTACATATAAAAAAAACTACTATGTATGCTGTGAAAGTAAACATAGTGTAGGGCCCCAACTAAACTATTTAAAATCGTTTGTTCCGTATTCGTCGTGTTCCGAATTCAACGTACTCCAGATTTGTCGTTTATAGTTTGTAAGTTAGAGGGGCCCCCTGAGCTTGGAGGCCCCGGGGCGTCTAGCCCTCCGGTAGCTACGCCACTGGTGACGATCTGCAAAAGGCTGCTGGTAGAAGCTGGACGCGTCGAGCCGAGGGGGAGGCCTATGTCCAACAGTGGACTGCTATAGGCTGATAATGTTGTGAAATTACTTACCATTTTTATCCCTAGCAGCTTGCAAATCTCTCTTTAGTTTATCAATCTCCTCAGCAAACTCCTTCAGTATGGCCTTCTTCGTCATCTTCTGATTGATTTCCGGCTTGTTCTGTATGTTCTTGGCTCTGTGGGCGTACTCCAGAGTGCTGAGGGTTTCCTCCAGGTCCTTGTGGCCGGGGGAGATGGTGGCGATGATGGAGGTTTTGGTGCGCCCACCTAAGGACTCCTGGAGGATTCTTGTCAGCTTGGATTCTCTGGAAATAAGTTATTATTGATGAAGACACCATCAACTATGCCACCAAGATCCCTATGGTAGAATGTACTCGTCAAGCGGACAATAGAGACCAGTGGAGCAGGATCGCGAAGGCAGCAATCACTGTGATAGGCGACCCCTCCTGACCATGGTCACTCTGTCAAGTGTTCGATTTAGAAGAGAGATTTTACATTTTACTGAAGCTATAGAGAGGCATATTATAAGTTAGTATGGGCAAGTCTGAAACCATAAGACATACAAAGATCTGTTCTTAGGAACCACCATGCCATCGATTTTAGTGTCAAATTTGCATTTTTTTTACACACCCGCAATATGAGGGATATAACAGGTGCGTTACCGGCCTTTTGAGAGATCGATAAGCCTGTTTTTTAAAGAATCCTAAGTTGTACCGCTCCGGGTATGCGGTCCCAGGAAGCTGGTGCAATAGGCAATAGTTAGATTTCTAGCGGTATGCGTCGAAAAGGAGCAAAGCAATTGCTTCTTCAACTTCATAGTCAACTTCTGCCATTACTAAGCTATCCGGTCGTCAAATAATGAACTCACCTATACGGTATATGCGGGTGCCTCTCCACCAGCGCAGTAATGACCCTGCCAAGTGTCAGCAGACTCTGGTTTATGTTGACGCACTCCCTCGCCCGCTCCCTCTTAGCAGGGTTATCGGAGCCAGCCTTGCTGATGTTCTCTGATCCGGCCAGATCAACCAGGTTGAGTTTGCCAATCTTGACCAGTTCTTCTCCTTCGGGACTGTTCTCTTTCATGTGCACCACGATGGTGAATACTGTGTGCGAGCGGCTGGAATAATGAATTCCAGTTAAATGTGTAAATGAAGAGCGTGATCATTATGTTGAGAATTTGTATGGGAATTTAGTAAAATTCCAGATTTTTAATCTAATCAAAAAGTATCTACTAATAATAATGATTAAAAATATTATTTCGAGTAAGGCTAGTCACTACAATTTACAATAACAAAGCAAATATATTTTTATGAATACCACAAACTAAAGCGGCAATTACACTGCGTCGTTCACCTAATGCGGTCGCCACCTACTTCGCGAACTTCAAACTACTTAAACATTAAAACGACTGTCCGTAGTCTGTCCTGTCCACTGACGGCCATATTGAACAGTCTTGCGGCGAAATGCGGCCGACCACCGTGTTCTTTACACTTTTGCGGTCGCCGCATGCAGCATGTAATTGCCACTTAAAATTTTATTAAAAACAAACAAGTACTTTGAAGGCATTTACACAAATGCCTGTACATTATAAATAATAATAATAAACTTGTACAATTAACTACAAAATTGTAATGTTTTTAGCATAAAGCCGAGTTTAAACTTGCAAAAAAAATCGTGCAAGTTGCATTACGTTGCAGCGCTGGATTGCCCGCTACAAACTCGTTGGCTTTACGGCCTCGCAATGTAATGCAACTTGCACGATTTTCCTTGCAAGTCTAAACTCTTCTTAATAGTCTACTTTCGTACTTGATTACATACGTTTTGGATATGGTTCCTCACACATATTGCAGTAAGCAAACCAAGAGCAATGTCCTTAAAATTACAATAGCAATGAGAGGAAACAGAGACAAAACAAAACACTAAGGCCCTGCATCACCACCCTCTGATAAGCCTCCGATATTTTATTTAACAGATAAAATTGTGATGTCTGAATCTTAACAGAGAGCGGTGGAAGCAAGGTTAAATATAATAAACAAAAAAACTACATTTTATAAACAGGATAGACTTACTAGGACATTATTTTGCCATTGGGATGGTCACTGCAATATGTACAGAGAAATTAAAGAAGTGGCTTTACTGTTTCTTTTTCCGATATTTTAACGAGGCTTTAGCGCACCAAATATGACTATGTCAGCCTCATGGGGAGCCTCAGATATATACACCACACTACAGACAGATATTACGCTCTCCCTTACACTGAAACCACGTCTTTGGATGCACAGGCCCGTCCAATGAATCTGTAAATCCGCATCGCTTCTTCTGAAAGTGGTCGACTGAGAATTACATTTAATTTTACAACTCCATTGAACAACCCCATATCATCCAAATACCTGTCTCTGAAGTCCTTATTCTGATTACATTTCAAAAGAAAATGAATAAGGTCTTCAGTCTTATTACAACCTATACACAAAGGTGATTGTACAACTCTCATCAAATCCAAAAAACAATTAAGTGGAATGTGACCAGATCTAATACGTAGTGCTGAGACAAGAAGGTCCCTGGAAAGGCCGGAACTTTACTGTCTTAAAAATGGCATAGTCACTGAAGCATTTTCAATATTAAAAATTATTGAGTTTCCTAATAAATAATAAATACTGTTTTTCCTGTGATTTACTATCAAGGTCGCTAGCGAGGCAAGAAAGTCAGTATATTATTGCCTCTCAAGCAGATGGTTGTGGGTTCAAGCCTGTTCATTGAATTTATGAGCAAATTGAAAAACATCGCGAAAAATCTAGTGCAGAGCCCAGAGCTGGGAATCGAACCCAGGTCCTCTGCAATCCGTGCTGCGTGCTATAACCCCTACACCACCGCGAACCATAGAACCATAGAACCCTATTCCCATCGGCTTGCCCAATATTTACAAAATAGGACAACAGGACATTCAGTATTTATGAAAAATGTAAGCGATCTTTGCTTCCTTCGGCTTTACCACGGAAATATCTGACGCTACGCCACTGGTCTAGACACAAATATCTCCTATGCACACATATCTCAGGTTGCTTTTTTCCACTACGCTACTTAAGCATATGTGTGCATAGGAGAAATGTGTCTAGACTCCTGTCCAGCGGTGGTGTAGGGGTTATAGCACGCAGCACGGATTGCTGAGCCTGGGTTCTATTCCCCGCGCTAGTCTCTTTTTCTGTGCATCCATGTCTCACTTTGTATTTTCGATATGATTTTCACGGGAGTTTTCTAAGGGTTCCGTTATTTCCATTTGAGATATGGATCCTTAAAAATTAATATTTCAGCTGATTCTCTCACCTAGATTGAGCATTCATGAGCGTGGACGCCACTCTTTTCCTCTCCTGTCCTTGCGCCATTATTTTGTAGACATGATTTTTATTCAGTACCTGAAAATAAAGTCTGTTAAACGTCTAACCAATAATCTTTATTTCAATCAAATGGTTGTGGGTTCGAGTCCAGTTTTGCCTCTCTAAGTTGGCAAAACTTAAATACCAAGTCATCGCAAAGAATAAAAAAACCGGCTAAGCGCGAGTTGGACTTGCATATGCAGTTCCCACGCCGTCATACGATTACGAATATAAATAAAAACACGACAAATTACTTGTATGCATGTATGTAAACTCTTTATTGCACATAAAAATAAAAACACAAATACACAGAGAGGAGAACAAAGGCGAGCTTATCCCTAAAAAGGGGTCTCTGACAAACTTGGAATTACAATGGTGTTCTGTTCACCACTTCTTTCTGTGACACGTTATAAGGGTAGAAAGAGACGATGAACGCAATTGTGAATGTCTGAGTAAAATTTGAAAAGTATTTTATTACGGTTCATGATATACCAGTTAGACGATAGGAAAGAGCTGTAAGACTCCCTATGGATCCTTTGGATATAGGGAGCGGCGGCGTTACCCATTGCGGGGCCCTTTGTCCTTTGTGAAAAGTATGTGATGCGAAAATATACTTAAAAAATCTATATTTTTTTAAATTAGCTTGGTATGTTGCCACCCCCTAAGGCTGCCGCTGGATATAGAATGTTAAATAAAACAACAACAATGAAAGAAAGGGGGAAATACTTACAGTAACCTCCTCCAACCCGTTGACGATATTAGCTCCCTTCCTCGTCACATCCTCGTATATCCTCAGCTTGGAGTTATCTTCAGACGTAGAGAGTAGATCAAACAGCTCCTCATTGTAGAGCTCCAGGTAGGACACCCGGACAGTATACTCGGTGTTGGAGATGCGGAGCTCGTCAAACAGTTGGCTGAGGGCTCGGGGAATGATGCCTGCCAACGGATCCTGGAAAGAGTTTGGATGTATAAGTAGTTTGGTAAATAAAAAATAATAAACAGGTGCAGCCCTCTCATTCTGAGGGGAGGCCTGTGCCCAGCAGTGGGACGTATCAATAGGCTGGGATGACGATGAAATAAGTACAGTAAGAGTTGTACAAAATATTTATTTAGTAATGATCAGGATATTCAGGATCACTGTTACCTGTTTTGCCAGCGAGGGATTGCTTTGAAATGATAAGGCTGCTCTACCAAGTCAGTTTTTTTTTCATTTACCCTTTTTTTTAAAACTTCACTACTTTCTTTTAAAAGAAAGGCACACAAAGCGGCCATTTTACCTGTTGAACAAAACTAAGCTTTTTGCGCTACTGTCGAGACAGCTCGCTATGTACAAACCCAGCTATTAGCAGATGGATATGGCAGAAACCATAACAATCCCCTTTTCACAACAACTTCAGACCCCTAATACATGAAACTACCATGAGACTCACTCATATTAAATGATATTGTGGTAGTTTAGCTCGACATGTTGAACTCGATTTAAGACGTGAGTTATCCGTTACAATTAGTGTTGTGAAAAATGCTCATTTCGAGGCTTAAATACTCGAACCCTAAAGACTCAAAGAAAACAAAACTCAAAGTCACTCAAAGGGCTATGGAGAGGGCTATGCTCGGAGTTTCTCTGCAGGATAGAATTAGAAATGATGATATCCGCAGTAGGACTAAGGATACCGACATAGCCCGAAGAATTGCGAAACTAAAGTGGCAGTGGGCAGGGCACATAGCTCGCAGGACTGATGGCCGATGGGGTCGGAAGGTTCTCGAATGGCGTCCGCGGACCGGGAGACGAGCTGTCGGTAGACCTCCAACAAGATGGAGCGACGACTTGGTTAAGATCGCGGGATCGCGGTGGATGCGGAAAGCACAAAACCGGTCTGAATGGAGAGCCTTGGGGGAGGCCTATGTCCAGCAGTGGACGTCTTTCGGCTGACATGATGATGATGATGAAAGACTCTCGAAGCTTAACGATTCTAAGGCCGCAAAGACGGTTTCTAGCATCCATACGCATAAAATAAGCCAATAATATAGTAGTCTTTAAGACTCTGGAGTCTTGAGAGTTCGACTCTGGCTCGAAATGAGCGTTATCCACAACTCTAGTTACAATATCATTTGATACCCCTAATACAGTTTGGTACTTACATTCTGCCAATCCTGCTCATCACCAGTGTTTTCTCCGACCATGGTGTGTGTCTTGCCAGTGCCGGTCTGTCCGTAAGCGAACACTGTGCAGTTGTAGCCGCATAGCACCTCCTGGATCAGCGGGCTTACCACTTGCTGGTATACTTCTAACTGTAGACAATAACTTAACGGTCAAACATTCATTATAATCTCTAGTCTCATAGTTCTAGTATAGCGCTATTGAATAGGAAAGATAAGAATTGAATTTGAAACCCAGAACAGTTTATTCATCTTAGGTTAGGTTAATTTTATAAAAATCTTTAAATATTTTCATTTCCAGAAATATTAAACAGTTGGGAAATTAAATGTTGCGAAATGAAACAGGTTGCCAAACGTTATTCGCCGAACGAAACATTAGTAAACCATTAATTTACACTTCAGTATGGGCAGAAATAAAAAATTCAATGAAATAAATGAACCTTTCTTATCTAAACACGTTGTGGTAATAATATGAAAATTCTTTGTCACAAGACAAACATGAAGCCAGGCTATATCAATCAAGCCCTGTTTTGGTCAGGTTTTTGTGCTATGTCTCTTATTGATAACATTTCGTCACTACTTATATGGGCTTTTTTCAAAGTAGTGACAATTTGTTTAACACCTAACTAACTTCACAATACAAACGTATCCCTTAACAAACCTCATATACCTTATAAAGAACAAATTAACACTAAGAATAACAGACAAATGTACTTTTTAAAGCATAGACTGTTCATTGATAAAGAATTTCAAGATTGTTGAAATAATATTCAAAATAACAAAGCTGGTGAGGTGACCCACCACCAGGTCTTAAGTAAGCCACCAACGAGGTCTTAAGTACTAAATCTGTTAAAAAAGTCAGGAATCAGGAGGATATACTGAAATTTTTAAGTATATCATGTACTAACTTGCTTAGCATGAGGTCCGAACGCCTGGTCGAAGGTGAACTTCTTGGTGTGTATGGACTGATGTGAGCGCACAACCACTTCACGCTCATTCAGTACTTCAACCACACCCAAGGACTTGATGTCTCGTTCCCGCTGATTCAGAGGTCTGTTGATTTTACAAAATGGGTAAAATAAGTTGTTGTAAACAGAAATATTTGGGTGGATAAACCATTTCTTGTTGTTGTTCTGTCCCGTCAGCGAGGGGACAAAAGTAGTACAGTTTTAATAGAATTATGTTGTGTCACATTATACTAACATATTCTAAAACCCATAAAAATGCATGTTTGGCAAATTTTAATCCTATAAACTTACGGTTTAAAGAGTGACTCAAGAGACCGTAACTATAGCAACAAGTGACAAGAAAAAGGTCAATGACCGATTTAAATCATCTTTACCTATGAAATAGTTACGAATAACAGATTATGCACAGGCACAGCCTAATCCACTAAAACTAGAAAAATTCAGCATTTTTTTTATTTGACTGAATGGCAAACGAACATGTGTGTCTTCTGATGTTAAGAGATCACCACCGCCCATAAACATCTGCAACACCAGGGGTATTGCAGATGCTTTGCCAACCTGGCCTAAGATGGGATACCTCAAGTGCCAGTAATTTCACCGGCTGTCTTACTCTCCACGCCGAAACACAACAGTGCAAGCACTTCTGCTTCATTGCAGGATTAGCGAGCAAGATGGTAATGATCCTACCACCTGCATACCTATATTTCACAAGGCAGGAACTTTGCACTTTACCAGGAAAAAGTGGAGCCTATGTTAATGAGAGATAGTGCAGCTACTATTAATATGTTTTTTGTAATTGGTTTAGTAATTGTAGACTAGACCAGGGGTCAGCAACCTTTTGGCAGGCATGGGCCACATAGTAGAGCAGCACTTGTAAGATAATTTTGTACCTAATACACATCTACCTAAACAGTTGCGGACCGCAAGGAGATAGGTCTAGGGTCGCATGCACATTGCCGACCCCTGCTTTAGATAAACCTATTCTCTTCCTAATATGTTATTGCATCTTTTCTACTGCTGGATAGCCCAGTAGTAGCTGACTATGAAGCTTGAGATCCCAGGTTCAATCCCAAGTAGGGACAGATATTTGTATGAAAAATATGAATGTTTGACTTAAATTTTAAGTTTTTGGCAACCGGTCGCTATAGGTTAGCAACCATTACTGCCAATGACGCCTGACAACAGCGAAGTGTATATTGTGTGTGACCAGTTTTTCGCAGTTTGATGAATGTTTGTTCTCAAGTCTTCGGTGTTTTAATATGTATTTATCTATTTGAGTATGTTTATGCATTGAACATGGGCAAGAGTAGGTGCATGCGAGAGGGATTGGAGACTGCTGGGAGAGGCCTTTGCCAACAGGCACACAGATGCTGAAGATTGAATGAGAAAAAAAAACATGTATTATGATTTAAGTATTTTGTACTTGCATCTGAATAAAGAGGCTAAATAAATAATAAATAAATGCATTGCTTAGTACAGTCAAGTGCAAAGATATCAACACAGCAAAGGTTACAAAAATATGTATACACAACCTTAATTAATGTTAAGTGCATAAGTTGTATATACAATTTTTTGTAGCTTTGGCCATGTCGGTATCTTTGTACTTGACTGCACCCATAACACAAGCTTCACTTAATTTGGGACTAGGTCTATTGGTGTCAAGTGTCCTGTGTGATATTTATGTGCATTTTGTTAAAATCATCAGTTACTTTAGCAACAACTAACATACGCTACTAAATGTTTAGGTCTACACCAAACTCCGTTATTGTAAATCTTACAGGATTGGACTCAAGTACAAGATTACCCTTTTTAATAATGATTTCAGACACTTTATTTACATACTCAAACAACAACAAAGTAAATGAACTACTAACAAATACTCCACGTCCATTTAAAGTGATTATCTGGGGTTATAATGCAATGCAAAAGGCCAAACCAGCCCTCAGAACTCAGTAAAATAACATACTGAAACACCATGCACATCAATACTTTAAATAAAAGTCAGGATTAAAATGAGTGATAAACTTAAAACATAACCATATTTGAGATTGATTTACAAATTTTCAAGAGCTATGATGCGTGTTTTTTGTAGAAAAATAGAAAGTTACCTTAGCCTAACAAACACTTGGATGTTTTGATTTTTATCCTTCCTAGATCCTTTTTCCGTCGTCATCTTGACACCACACACATAAAATTCTTCACACGGTAATTGTTCCACTTAATCGTTGTTACTTCCTTGATAATTCACTAAAATAAAATAAAATGTGTCAAAATTCCAATTTATCGTCAAATGGCATCCGTTGAACGGAGTCGTTGAAACAAAATTCAAATTTTGTCATGGCTGAGCTTGCCATGTAAAAAAAAATATGTTAGTTTGATGATGCCCATCATTCCCATTTTCTGTTTTATTGAATTAGTTAGTATTACTTTACAAAAAGATTGAATCAGTGATTAAAATTCCCGAAATATTTATAATTTAATATTTAAGACCATCGCTATGACTTTGTGAATAGGCAGCTTTACTTTATGCGTTCCAATTTACGCATTACGTATTTCATTATTTTGGCGCTTGGATGAAACGTAACTATGCTCAATGAAATTTTGTATTACAAATAAAATTCAAGATGATCAATCTGAATCTGTACTCTAATTTTATGGTAAAAGGTATTATGAAAATCATCAACTTCAAAAAATGTTGTGACACTTTTGAATGTTTATATAACTAATTACGAGATGGCGCTGTGAAGCAAATTGCATAGATGAATAAATTATACTTAATTATGGTTGGTTGGTTTTTTTGAAAAATATGGCTCTGTCCATTGGAGGACAATTTTGCCAGTGTCTAGTAGGTAAAACAATCTATTAAACAAAATGAGAGGTAATGGTGGATGAACGATGACAGCGCGAAACAATTATAATTTTGTATTTTAATGACATTCGGTTAATAGGTGATAGAATTGACATCCGAAGCTCAAAGTATGTGTTAATTTGTTGAATTTTCGTTTAGGTACGCGTACTGACGCCTAAATTAGGTGTCCGTGATAGTCCTTCTGTTTAGTTCTAGATGGCGCTAAAATTCATCCAGCTAGTTTGTGAAAAATATGCAACAACCACATCATCTGTTATATATTTTATATGGCTAATTGTATTATATTGTACTGTAAAACTCTTTATTATTCCTACATTAAATACGTGAAATTAACAAAAAACAGGATAATAAGATCTACGAAGGCGAACTTGTCCCTTAAACGGATCTCTTCCAGTTAACCTTTGAACGATTGACAAGATATCAGAAACAACAGTAGACACTAAGAGTACTATGAAAAGATGAAAAAAAACGACTTTTTAAATGTACCTACTGAAGTTATTTTTGTAGGTACTTATAAGTAACTTTCTCTCGAAATTTAGCTCGAGCAACCCTCGGTCGCTCAGGTAATTAAGTAGGTATATAGGTAGTCTAAGATTCCATTTAGGTTCAAACTACACCGATCGAGTAACCAATTTCTTTTTTATGAAATTACTAGCCTGTTGCCCGCGACTCCGTTCGCATGGAATTCGGTTATCGCTTTCCCGCGGGAACCATGCAATTTTCCGGGATAAAAACTATCCTATGTCCTTCCCCGGGACTTAAAGTATCTGTATGTATACTGAATTTTATCTAAATCGGTTCAGCGGTGCGGTTGACGACGTTTAGACGTGATGATATAGGTAAGGGGGCGTCCAAGTAATGTAACGCAATTTTTGGAGATTTTGTGTGTTTGTATGTTTGTCCGTCTTTCGCGTCGAAACGGAGCGACGGATCGACGTGATTTTTGGCATAGAGATAGTTAATGGGCCAGGGAGTGACATATGCTACTTTTTATCTCGTAAAATGCACAATTCCCGAGGCAACAGCGCGCGATAACCGAATTCCACGCGGACGAAGCCACGGGCAAAAGCTAGTATTAAATTTAGATATGTACCCAATATTTGAGAACAAACATTCGCGGCACATTGTTTTTGGCATGATGGTCCTTTTGAAAGCGCTCACTGATCGTATAATAAAAAGTGTCATATACTCGTAAAGCCCTTTGCAGCTTACCTACAGAAAATCAAATCGAAGTTCGTATCGTACCGTCCCTTTCACTCTCGTATTAAATAATATAAGCGTCAGACGAACGGCAAGATATTTTGCACTTCTAGTGGTCAGGGTCTCTAACTATACGGCTATAAATAAAATAAATTAAATAAATATAACCTTACCAACAAAAAGTTGGAAAACACCCGACTTTGTCACTTCAAAGTTCAAAATCTCAAAAACGGCTGAACCGATTTTGATGCAACATGTCTAAGAATCACCGCTAGAAAACCTGATTTCAAATAAAAAACCCGCATTCAAATAGGTCCACCCGTTTAAGAGCTACGGTGCCACGTACAGAGACACATAGCGTTCAAACTTATAACACCCCCCTTTTTCCGTCGGGGGTTAAAAAATTCGCAGCCTTATTGCTTCAGAGCGATCTGTACATAACAAAGTACCTGTAGGAAATAGGGCTTCTTTTTGCTGTCTTTCTGAAGGGTGTACCTAATAACCAAAGCAACTTATAAAAATTGATATAGGACTCCGACTATCATTGCAAAAGTTTAGTATCTGAACGGAGCCATTTTAAGGAAACTTAACTAATTAGAAAACCTGATAACAAAAAAAAAAAACCGCATTCAAATCTTGCTCTTCAGATCACAAAAATCCATCGCATCCAGTCATCAAATCAGTTGTTTATTAAACCTAATAAACAACTGATACGGAAATTTGTCGAAGAACTAAAGTCACTGACATAGCTGGAAAAATATGCAAATTGAAGTGGCAATGGGCAGGCCACATCGCTCGAAGAACAGATAACCGTTGGGGGAGAAAAGTTCTCGAGTGGCGACCACGAACCGGAAGACGAAGCGTTGGCAGGCCTCCACCAGGTGGACTGACGACATCGTGAGAGTAGCGGAAACCGGTGATGCAAGTGGCAAGTTGTCGTTCATTGTGGCGTTCTAAGGGGGAGGCCTTGTCCAGCAGTGGACGTCTTCGGGCTGATGATGATGATGATGATGAAACAACTGATTCCCAACAACCATTGGGAACTCTCGAAAATAACATCGCGGACTTCATTTACGTTGTATGGATATCACAAAGTACGTGAAAAAAATCCTTTCTCACTTAAACTTATATAGCGGTTGATATTACGGTATGGAATATCGAGATAGAAAGTATAGTCTACGAGTTCATTCCTATTATACCTACACGACGCTCGATAAATCCTAGCTAGATCTTTCACGTCAATAGAGATACGAAATAAGTGTTTTTTTTAGACAATGTTTAAAAAAATCATACAAAATTAAGTATTCATTTCTTTCAAAATCCGGTAGACAAAAATGGAGATAAAAGATTAAAGAAACGATAGCCGTTTGATTTATAATTTCTATCTGTAGTGCAAAAGTAGGAATACGATTCAAAACTTGTCAAAAATCAATGAAAACCTCGGGTAGCCCCTTAAAACATTTTATCCTCCTGAGTCCTGACATTTTTTAACAAACTTAGTGCTTTAAGACATAGACATGGTTGACCTGCTTTGCTATTTTGGACATTATTCCTAAATTCTTTGAACTCTTTATTCAATGAACAATTTGTACTTTATAAAGTACATTCGGCCGTTATTATTAGTGTTAATTGGTCCTTTATAAAGTACGCGAGGACTTAGGTTAAAATTATAATTTCCAAAATTAGGAAAACATACAATTTTGTGAGAAGGGAATAAGAGTTAGGTATAAAAATATGGTCTAATAAGACAATTACCCGACACCGCGCTACCGGCGACTTCTTATTAGCGGCTAAGTGGAATAAGAATAAGACTTCACTCATAAGATTCCGATTTCTTTTTACACGTCGCAAAACAAGAAATATAAAACTGGATTTAAAATGAGCAACGTCATTATACGGACAGTTTTTGCGGGTGGCACACTCATTACAACGTTTCCTCCCGCGCTTTCTTGAAGAAAATTAAAAGCATTAATTCTACCCATATGTCGCGGTGTTTTTGCGTTGGTTAGCGATGGCGGCGGGTTCAGCTTTTTGCCGCTTGGAGCTCTGCCGTTCCGTTCCCAGACTCGGTTAAGCAAAAACCAACCGCGTTGCAGACTCGGGAATCTGTACAAAAAGCAACATCCCCGCTCAATAACTGGCGTCGACGATGAAATACTATGAGTTTGCTTTTTAGAGTCCACTTTTTCCCGTTCAATTTGCATCGGACGTTCGCGCCCGCCATCTTTTAGTTTTTCCCGCGCGGTCCCGAAATTGCCGCGTCGTAAAAAGTGTATGATTAAATTCTTGTTTGGAGGATGGCCGTTTATGTATAATGATTTTTTGCGAGGCAGATGGTTTGACTGTCGAGTGGAATGTTTGTCTATTGCCATGGGTTTTTAGTTTCGTTTAGAATGTTTATTTAGTTGTGATTGTACCTAATTGGTAAACAAAAAGAGGAAAAATTATAATGAAGACCTGGCTGTATGATGTTAAACTCTTGCCTTCTCCCTAAAGGAAACAATAATAAAAAAAAAATCGGTAGAGCTCTAAAATTTACCATCACCAAAGTGTTTTTGTTGGGTACCTAAGGTAACTAAATGAGGACTATCGCGTATGAATTTGCCACTAGAGGCGCTAGTGTAGCGTGAGGTCTCCGAAATGTCAAATCTCATAGTTTTTGGGTGAGCTACGCGGGTTTATTTATAATTAGAATAATTTTGTGAATATTTTGCAACATCTGAAATTAATTATGGCAAATATGCGTTCCGGGGCAATGAATGTCTGTGTTTTGAGACAGTTTTGTCTTTCGGAAACTTGTCCTCCCTTTTTTCCGAACAAAACGGGGACTATGCAATACTGTGGCATGCTCGATATTTTTATGGTACGGTTTTAAGGTGTATTAAATATGATTTTGATCTAAACTTTGTTTTCACGCCCGTAATAACAGACTTTGAAAGCGATACTTAAAAACCTCACGCTACAGTGCGCCATCTAGTGAGACAAAAAACGATAGCCCTCAGTGCCAGTAACTTGAGGTATCCCATCTTAGGCCTCTAGGTTAACAACGCATCTGCAATCCCCCTGGTTTATGGGCGGTGGTGATCTCTTACCATCAGGAGACCCACTCGCTCGTTTCCCATCCAGACAAAAAAAAACTGGGTATGTATGGGGATTCGGCCCCAGACGTCAAATTGATTGCCACTTGGCCCATTTATTTGGCCAGATGTAAGATGCTGTTTCACCAAAAATTGACCCTTAAATACTAAGTTTTCGAGAAAATTAAAAAAATATGGACTCCCAAATATTTTCATAAATACTTAATGAAATTTCCAGAGAATCTACAAAACCTATAAGAACGTTTCATTCCAACCGATATGATTTTTTTTATAACATAATTCTCATAAGGCGTAAGTAAATTTCATATAATGTGCAAAAGGCCTCCGTCTTAGATCGATTAAGAGTCGTACGCGCATGTATCCAGCGCACTGGTTGGTCGGAAAAGCGTGGGAAAACTGCGCGGAAAGCTAGTTTATAGCTAGAAGTCTAGATATTTATTTACATTATTTTGTACAGTTATCAGTTTACTTCTACGAACAAATTATTTATTCGTAGGTTTACATACATAAAAAAAGAACTAACCTAAGATATCTTAACTAACTATAACAATGAAAATTGTAGAAGTCAGTTTACGAGATCGAATCAGAAACTACGAGATACATAAATTAGGTCCCATTGTCACCAAGTCAGGATCTGATGAGTGTTTTGAGCCGTGAAAAGTGAAAATGAGGCCAGTGGTGTATCTCACCGGTTCAGTAACAGCCTATTCACTCTAGCCTTGAAGATCTCTTGGTTGTATCTATCCAGAAAGACAGACGATGGGAGCGAATTCTACGGATTCGAGGAATATCTTCAAGTATTTTAGGCAAACTTCTAATTAATAAGTTAATTTTTAGTTTTTTGTATGTTCTTTAACTTTAGTATAACTATATCTACTAATTGTATGTTCTATGGATACTAAGCAATGAGTAAACATACTTATAGAGATAAATAGATACTTATACTTAAACTTAAATACATATTAAACATTCAAGACTCGAGAGCAAATATTCGTATTAGGTATGCATACAAATATCTGCCCCGGCCGGGAATCGAACCCTGACCTCAAGCTTCGTAGTCAGGTTCTCTAACCCTTTGCTATCCGGTCATCTACCGGTCGGTATAACTATATACTTAAAAATTCGATTTCAAAATTAAAAAAAAAATGAAAATCGACGTCTATGAGTGTGAAATTGTATCTAGGTATGAAACTATGTAAGCCACTGGTACGTAAGTATGACATATATGTACATGTAGTAGCTAAGGTAGGTTGATGAAAATAATAATGAAGCGGCGTGACACCGTAGGGCGAGCGTGAGAAAATCAGTGCTCGAGAGCTATGCCTGGGCCTGGGGCCAGGAAAACCGTGAGCTAAAGCTGGGGCTGCAGAGAACAAAACGTAACTTTAGATAAATAAGTTTATGTTAAAATTTCATTTTTAATACTAAATTTTTTTGCTTACTGTACTTTTGGTTGACTGTACTTGCATTGTCATCTAAACTGCATAGTCGTACCTCAAGTCGGTACTATTAACTATTGAGGAGTTCCCTCCCGCGGAGACGATCCTGGCAGGATCACCAAGATGTCACTACCAGATTATTGTATTGTCACCAAATTTACATAAGTATTCCAAATTTAAAGTCAATTGGATCGCTGGAAGTGGGTCAAACTTAGCTTCCAAGATTAATAACCAACAAAAAGTTGGAGAACCCCTGACTTTGTCACCTTAAAGTTCCATATCTCAAAAACGGAAGAACCGATTTTGATGAAACATGTCTAAGAACCATTGCTAGAAAACCTGCTGGCAAATAAAAAAACCGCATTCAAATCGGTCCACCCGTTTAAGAGCTACGATGCCACAGATAGACAGACAGATACGCAAAGCGGTGAAACTTATAACACCCCTCGTTTTGCTTTTTTAATATAAAAAATGGCATAAACACTGACATTTGCTGTGGCAAAGGGGATGTACTCAGCGTATGCTGTGACTTTTACATTTTCATAACATTAGATAGGGTTCTTTTTTTTTAAACTGACTCCTGACTCCTCCTTCTGAGTCCTGACTTTTTTTAACAAACTTAGTGCTTAAGACCTAGACGTGGTTGACCTGCTTTGTTATTTTGAATATTATTTCAAAATTCTTAGAATACTTTATTCAATGAATAATTTGTACTTTATAAAGTACATTCAGCTATTATTGTTAGTGTTAATTGTTCCTTTCCTTTACGCGTACGCGATGGCTCAGGATGATAATTCTTGATTTGAGTAATAGCACCATGCGTAAATTTAAACGAATAGCCGTCAAATATGGACGAAAAATGAAAAGACACATAGAGTCAACTCGTACCCAGCCGCCCGCTCGTTCCTTGGCCTAAGTTTTTCTGCAAAATAATATCCGTCCAGTAAGGCATGGCCGGTTTTTCCTCGGTGAAAGGTTGCAGGTAGCTAGAACCGAGACGACGGCCAACGGGACGTGTTCTGTGGGAAATCTAGCAGTGCTTTTTGTGAAATCCCTTGAAAAACTAGAAAGTAACGTTCATAAGCGATTTCTTGAATATAGAATATGTAGCGTTCTCTGTGTTGGTATTTTCCATTGACATCTGAGTACCTTACGGCACTAGACTGGCTGGCTGACTGACTGGCAGACAAAACACGCGGCGCATTAATCATCAATATTATACTTTGACAACAAACTCTGTCACGGACGTCAACAAACTATAGTGAAAGGTTCACAAAACCGCGCTGTGAACAAATTTTGTGCGCCGTTTTGATGTAAGAAACATGCACTCTATACTTTGAAGAAATAAAACTCTATACATTCAAATTCATATATTCTATATACTATATCAATCCGTACTAATATTATACTAGTAGCTAGGGCTACTACGAAATACGGACGGACGGAAACTACTATCCAGCGGGACCTATGCAATTTTCCGGGATAAAAACTATTTTCTGCCCTTCCCCGGGACTTGTACTATCCATATACCCAATTTCACCTAAATCGGTTCAGCGGTTAAGACGTGAAGATGTAGGTAACAAACAAACATACCTACTTACAAACTTTCGCAATTATAATTAATATTAGTGAGATTTACTTTGTTAAAAACAGAAATGTCTTCCTATAAAATACCTAAAGAGGCAGAGGTAAAGAACATTCTACAAGAAATGGAACGTTTATAATATTGTGAACTCAAGAAATATTCTGTACATTATTTATAGTTTTTAATCGCCAGTTTGGATCAAAATGTGATGACCTTCATATACGAATCTTTTCACAACTAAAGCACTGCATTAAATTTTATGAAATGTGGAATGGAAAAAAACTTGAACTTCATAGCAGAAACTCAAAAACTACGAGTGAGCGAATGAGTCCACGAAAGACAGTTATTAAATTATGTTATAAATATAAATCGAATTAATATTATGTAGCAAATTACGTATTAACATTGTGTTATTTTGTAAGTACCTACATTACGTATTTATCTACTTGCAAAGTAAGTAAAGAAAATTATGACTTTGTCTTATTACTTCTTTTATTCATCATCATCATCATCATCATTATTACTACGACTTCACAAAAAATGTTGGTGTTGTTGTTGTAACTCTTTATTGTACATAAAACATATGAAAATTACAATTAACAAGAGAAAGAGATGTACAAAGGCGAACTTATATACTACTACTTATACTACTTACTTTTATTACTTATTTATGTTATGATTAGAACCGCTTCTTCTGTGACCTTCTAGAGTCCAATGTTATCCTGAATGGACTATACATACAATTACTTTACTTTATCACCTATTAACATCTGGATATCGATAGTCAAGCGGCGGGGCTACTCAGAAATTCGAAAATCATTCGTGTTGTTCCGTCTCCCTCTGACTCTTATACTATTTAATAGGAGAGTGAGAGGGATGGTAGGATACGAACTTCGATTTTAGAATTTCGGAGTAGGCCCTCAGCACTTAACTAGTCCTAGTACTTTTTTGAAAGGTCAGGTCCAACCCACAGTCCTAATTCACCCGTTTAAATTGACCCTAGATTTAGAACCATTTAAACATCTAGGCCAACAAAAACTGATCGATTCGTGCCCCAATCAAATTAAAAATGATAATAGCCAAAGCTTAATTCGGTGCTGCGCTTTCCAGGAACATTGAAAAAACTAAAATGAACGCCGACAACGGTATCCGATGTTGCAAAAACTATGTTTCGAGATAAACGGGTTGGCTTGAACGCGCCAATTTTTAAAATGAGTTTTTTTTTTAATTTTAAATTTCTTTGCCGGTAAATTGCATAGATTAAGCAATGCTGCCAGTGATCGGATGAGGTTCAATTTTAAGAATAAAAGTTTTTTTTTTAATTTTAGTAACGGATTAAGACTAAGTGGCCACGGCTACTGTATGTGGTCGAAATACCGAGGTAAATTTTGGTATAATACCATCAGCCAAATATGTGGTCTACCACCCTAAAGTTAATAATCGTTTGTATGTCATAAAACAATGCCAATAGACGTGTCTGTCAACTTGAAAGTTCAACTTTAGCGACTCATTTGATAAGAACTGTTCTTGTATTGTACTTGTTGTTGTTCTTGTTGTTGGATCACTTATTTGGCTGACCGTACATCGTCGTAGTTTAGTACCGGGTACGCGGGTGTGGGTTGTTGCTAATTATGGAATGAGCGAGTTTTATGTTGTTTATTGACAATTATAATGTGATAAAAAATCATGACTTCATCAAACTCTTTTAAATATGTGAAAAAAAATGTAGAAACATTTTCAAGTAACAATTTAATCGTGCATTAAAAATATAAGTATCTAAACAAACGCAAAAAGTCCATTTTAAAAATTAAATCATGGCATTGTAAAGGAACGTCAATAATACCTAGGTAGAATTAAATCATAATTAAATTGAACTACATAAGTACTCGTACGTTCATTCAATATTTGTTTCAGCTGACATAAAACTACGTCCGAAATTTGATCATTTGAACTCAACTTACGAATCTAACCCAGTTGGCAGTTTAATCAATATGAAGATTTCATTTCAACCGAAACTTTACCCTTCACATAACCCACACACACAAAAATCGGTGAGTTTTTTATATACGAGCTGACGAAGGCAAGGAAAGCATACAGGGGGATTCGCGTGGGGTGCTGGGCGGGGCTTTGCCGTTGCAGCTGCATGGCTCAAAACCCCGTCAGTCGAGGCGCGAACGTCGAGTCCGCCACGACACATGTCAAAAGCACGCGCCAAAACCCGCGAACTTACGAACTGTCAAATTCAATTCGAACAGGTCATTGAATGAATGGAAAGGAGCACGTTGTGCTCATCCAGTTGTGAAACCATAGACTAATTGTTTTTTTCAGTGTAATGTAATTTTTGGGTTGTAGTGTTTTTGGAAATTGTTGATGTGTGCGAGCGAGAGGGAGATGGAAAGTCCGGGAGAGGAAGCGGGACGGAGTGCCGCCCCCGCGAATGGCTCCAATAAGATCATTGGGCGCAACGTGAATGGAACCAGTAAGTCACATCAGTCACATGCGTTTTTTTAAATGTTTTATTTTTAAATTCCACAAGTAGTTTATGTCCTGCATCTGTTTGACATTTCGTATGAGCTATAAATTATTGTTGCGTAAAAAAGATAGCAAAGGCGAAACTGATTTCGAACGAAATATTTAATATACGGAATTGAAATAACTAACTTGCTATGCCACCGTTGCACATAAAGTGCGTCTCATAATGCATACTTAGTTAGTTACTAAAATAAAATATGACACACTAGTCCCTCTTGTACTAAAAGCCGAAGTATGTCCGACATGTTTCGAACTAATCCGTGGTTCCATGTCAAGAAGAGCTCACGATTGGCTTTCCGTTCGAGCTCTCTTTGACAAGGAACCATGATTTTTTAATAAGTATGTCTGTATCACACGGTAGTTTTAAGTAACAGATTATGTTACTAATAATAAACCAATGCTTCTACATATTGCAGTTTAGTTCGCGCATATATTTAGACTTTCGCAAAGGAAAGCCTTGATTAAATCATATTTATACATTATATTTTCAAGCTCGCTTATGAAGATAACAATTAAGTTATTCTATATAGATTTTCTTTTCAGTAGGTACTTTTCTGTTTACATTGTATCCAATGTAGATTACTTAGTACAGTCAACGTCATAAATAAGTGATCACTTTTGTACCTAGTTGCTTTTCAATTTGGAGTTGAAATAAAAAATACAAAGACTCCAAAAATCAATCTTGAATTCTTAGCGGACGGAGTCGCGTTTACGGCTAGTAATTATTAAATTGTCACGATTACAGATACACAGTATCTTTTATTACTTTAGGTAATTGTATCTAATTAAAAAGCCCACCAAGTGCGAGTCAATGTCGCGCACTGAGTGTTCCATACATATCTATTAATAATTGAATATTCAGTCAGTATTAGCAGAGCTGACGAAACAGACAGACAGACAACACAGTGATCCTATAAGGTTCCTTTTTTTTGAGGTATTAATTATTATTAAATCTTGCAACTCTATTAGTTATGTATTTTATTTATTTATTTCAAAAACTTGACCTAAGTACATTCTAACAGTTTTGACACTAAGACACTGCACAAGACAAACACAAGCTTAGAGAGGGAAAGAAATTGAATAACAATATAATAAATAAGTATAACAAAAACAACTATTCTTAACTTTTCTTTACTTAACAAAAACATCCTGTACTTAACAAAACAAAAATTTAAATAAAGGTAGACATGTATGTATAGCATCCATCATCTCACAAAAGTTTAGACATTCAGTGCCCTTAGTGTAAGTTTTCGGTTACAAAATACGTCTCGATCGCGTTTGCGTTAAAATCTCAATTTGTATGGCAACACGAATAGCGACTCTGGCGGAACGTTTGCGAAGTTCGTGTTTCCATACAAATTGAGATTTTACGCGAACGCGATCGAGACGTATTATGTAACCGAAAACTTACACTAGGGGTACAGCACTTCTCTAGTCTAACGACCAGCCAACACATCACACTCTGGAGCTGATTATTAATGCAGAAATGTAATAGAGATCAATATAACTCTTTAACCCGAAAATATACATAATTATATTTTTTATGAGTTCACCATCAAAAATCCACCAGTTTTCTTCAACCAATACATAACCAATTAAACATATACCGTCCCTTCATTAAGAAAAGCTAGCTTTTTATGATATTACGCAAAAAACCCGGTTCGGAGAATTGACGGCGATGGGAATCGAACCCACTGCGGTAATTTGCGTTTTTCTCTCGCTTTGTCTTGGCGCCGTTTTTGCGTGCCCCTCTGACTCTTAATGCCCTGAGATCGGATGCTGAGCTCTTGATACTTGAAGTAAGTATTTGAATAAGGTGTGCTATTCAAGGAAACGTGAAACTTTGGAATATTTCAGGACCGGTACAATTTGGGGGATCTTCAAAAAAACCGGCCAAGTGCGAGCCGGGCTCGCGCACGAAGGGTTCCGTACCATTGTCTATACATTAGACATTAGCAAAAACGGCAATAAAATCAAGTTTGTTTGAGCCCCCCTTAAACATTTATTTCATTTTAATTTAATTATTTATTTTTAAAGTGATTATACAACTAAACATTCTGTGAATATTTCAAGCGTACCTGTAGCCGTTATTAATATAAAGCAAAAAAATGGCAAAACAATCACGTTTTTGTATGGGAGCGGAGCCCCCCCCCCCTTAAATATTTATTTTATTCTCTTTCTAGTATTTGTTGTTATAGCAACCATAGTAATACATAATCTGTGAAAATTTAAAATGTCTAACTATTACGACTCAAGAGATAGAGCGCTGTGACAGACGGACGGACAGACAGACAGACAAACAGCAGAGTCTCAGTAATAGGGTTCCCTTGGCACCCTTTGGGTACGAAACCCTAAAAAATGAGCCTACTTTTCTCAAAGGGCCAGCAACGCCTCCGTAACCCAGATTATGTTATGGATATCTATGGGCAGCGGTGATTGCTTTCCATCAGGTGATTCGCCTGCGCGTTGGCATCTATAATATAAATGAAGAGGTTTAGCATTCTCGACTGACATTAGATTTCCGAACTTCACTCAGTGCATCAAATACGTATATTATATCAAATGATCATTGTGTATTTCGTCCATTATTCTTTTTTAACTTTATGTAATTTGATATGCACTCGTTTCAGCGGATTAGACTAATTAATATTAGTCTAATTGATAATGATAATTCACGTAAAAGTATACATCGGATTTATTGGTTCAAAATCTAGTCACGACTTTGAACCAGTATATTATATATACATACTCATCATCGATCAATTAATGTATGTAAACATTTATTGTCATGCACAATTAAAAAAATAATGAAGTCTGTCGAAACGTTTGGGAAAAAATTAAACAATTTGTGGAATATTTTTTTAAAGATTAGTCCTTAATAACTAAACCTTAGGTATATACATACATAAGATTTTCCAGTATAAAATTAAATTATAATTATTCCTATTAGCATATGAACCATGACTTCAACTTTTGGCTGTTGTCCCTTTTATTTTTAATCCATTAAGTACTTAATTAATTTCTATTCTATCACTCAAGGATCAAAACCATTCCACGACAAATGCAATAAAAACCAGCCAGTGTATGCTGTCTGTGGAAAAACCGTGGAAAAGTCGGAAAAACTGCGCTCTCATTGTGCGCAGCAAAAACTTGCGTCTTGGGAAATCGCTAATGAAAACTGGCTGATTTAAAATAGGGCGGGAAAAAACAAAATGGCGTAAAGTTAGGTTACTTCATCAGAAGACACGAACAGACTAAACTAAAGCTGATTTCCTATCTTGGAATATGCAACTCGCGCAAAGTTTCCAAAAAGTTGAAAAAGTTCTCGGAAAATTCTGGAGATTTTCACAAGATACGACTTCATAGGAAATTTAAATTTAAGAAACGGAAAATTTCAATCCCCATACAAAATTGTAAGAAGTTTTCGTTCCTATACGAAAAGTTCCGCAATTTTGAAAAGTTTCCTTTGACTCATCAGTACTCGGTGAGCATACAACTAACACTGACAACCGGATGGCCAAGTGGTTCTCTAACCACTTGTCTACGAAGCTTGAAGTCCCGAGTTCGATTCCCGGCCGCGGGGCAGTTATATGTATGAATATTACGAATGTTTGTTCTCGGGTTTTGGATGTTTACGGGCTGTTTCACCATCCATTGATTAGTGTTCACTGACGGTTAAATGTGATGCCGTCTCTATTTGTTTTGTTCGAATAGACGGAGACGGCATCACATTTAACCGCCAGTTAACACTAATCAATGGATGGTAAAACAGCCCCTTAATATCTATGTTTATCCGTTGCCTAGTATCTATAGTAGAAGCTTTGCTTAGTTTGGGACTAGGTCAATTGGTATCAAGTGTCCCATGATATTTATTTTTTATTATTTTTAACTGTTTACCCTTTGGACAAAGGTGAATACCACGTGAACGTGTTGCTTAAGGTATTTTTAACCTATGTACAAACAGTCGATCACAAACATGACCGAGGAACCTTTGTGCTACTAATGTCATGTTGACATCTCACACGTCTAGTCATTGTCTAGGAAATCATAGTGAAATTGATTATTAAAAGGTTCCACCCTCGGTGGTGATTCAATTTGTTCGACTGTACAAACCTTCATACCAAGCGCCGCAGTGTTAATGGAGAAATGACTGATTTACGATAATGTTTCGGAACATACATTAATTTTATTTTAAAAATAAATGTATAATTTTTTTAATCAAACAATTCAAAATATTAGAACATTTCTGAGAAGTTGAAGTTGTAGATACTTACGTTGTATTTTTGAATTTATTGAAATATTATATTTTTATCGGAGTCATGTACCCAGGTGTCTGCAGACAGTGTAGAAAAATGTTCACTGCCGCCATAGAGAAAGTTTTTTTTTAAACAAATCTACTCTCAGTTTGAGACCTCGGCTATATAATACGATTAAGCCTTTTTAGGTGCCACCTCGCCTGTACTTACCGTATTTAAAGTATTCTGCATAAACAACCCATTAACGGTGTGTGGTAAAAAGAAAGATAAACGGCACGAGCAAAAAATAACTGTGACGTGACAGTCATACAAGTTGAATATAAACACGCACATTTAAGATTGGTTTTTGGAATCTTTTTGTATTTTTTATTTCAATTCCAAATTTTTACTTTTACGGTCATCCCGTAAAATCTAAATTGAAAATACAAACTGAAATATAGATGCACAGAAAAACCAGAAAAATAAGACCAGCACTGGGAATCGAACCCAGGTCCTCGGTATTCCGTACCGCGTGCTATACCGCTACACCAGCAGTGGTGACTGCTGGTCAACGGTACAGACACAAATTTCCCCTATGCACCTCATATCTCAGCTTGTTTGTTTCTTATTTAGCCACTTAAGCAGTGACGCTAGCGACATCTATACCGTAGCCCTCATCGAGAAACTTTCGGCACTCCATTTGAACCAACCGCTCACCCGGACAAGAGATGTCGTTACTAAGCAATCAAATTAAGATTGATTTTGGGAATCTTTTTTTTAACCAGCATAAATAAGACGCACATTTACTAAAATGGGTTAAAAAGCTGGCCATTTTTGAGAAGAAGCATCATTCTTTATTTCGCAACTAGCCTGTTCTATTGGCCGCGACTTCATCTCCTTAGAATTCTTTTCCGGGACAAAAACTATCCTATGTCCTTCCCCGGGACTCAAACTATCTGTAAACTAAATTTTATCTAAATCGGTTCAGCGGTTTAGTCGTGATGAGGTAACAAACAAACAGACTTACAAACATCTTACAAACTTTCGCATTCATAATATTAGTGCCAAGTGCAACTGACTCTGCACGTGGACGGTGTAATTACATTAAAACTTAGGTAGTTACGTATCACAACACATTTGAACACATCTTAAGAGAAGTTTCCCTGCTGGCCGCGCGGCCGCGTTATTTATTCGTTTGGGATATTGCTGTCTTTATCGCTCGTGACATAAGCGCTCGCAGCCGTCCCCCCCATGCCTTCCGCAACGACGTCCGTAATTTATATCGAGATAGATGTAGGCTTTTCAAGATTTGGGCGGTTGAATTTTAGGTTTCGTTGTCCTCATATTACACGAAAAGTGTAGCACAAAATCAATGATATTATTGTTCATTATATTTTCTATGCCTGTGTTTTTTTTGATTTTTGTAAAAATGCTTTATTACTCTGTAATTCTCGTGCAAAGTTGACATCTTTTTTTTGTCGACTTTTGAGCTCCTGTAATTCTGATAATATTTATATGAAAATCTGAAAAACTACAGGCATAGATAATTACGTCTAGTCCAAACTGACAAAATTTCATCTTTTTCTGTTGCCTAGTTTTCAAATGAGACTGGGACTACGTTTGTTTGGAGAATGGAACGAAGAGACTTCTCTTAATGAATCAATCAACCAATCAATCCTTTATTTGATAAAAGTAGGTAGGTATTATACAGGTGACAAAAAACAATAAAAATGTAAATAATCGAGTCTAAAATGACAGTTTTCTATGAACCGACATGTTTTTAAAGGCTTCCTCCTTTCAAATAATCTGGTTAAATATTTTTGTAGCGACCACAAATAGTTTTTCACGGCACTGCTCGAAAATGTGGTCATAGATAACCTAAATCCAGTACCCGAAACTGCATATATATGTACATTTAACAGCCGACACATTTATGGCGCGCAAAACACGACAACAATGTAACACATTACGAAAACAGGTCGTATCAATATATGTATTTCATAATAATACGATACGACTTTTTAGAATAATTTCTGAATTTCATTCCTGGCGTGCTGGCGTGGCGTGCGGGAGGGGTGACATACTATTTCTATTTCCTCGCAGTGATCGTGAAAAGCACAATGTTTAGTCTCGGCTAAAAGTGCAATAGATGAACTCGTATTGTCGAAGGACTTCAAACTAACTCGTTCATATATTGCTTACTTTCGTGCCTCTACAACTATATACTATTGTGTAATCTTAGTTACAATATTGCTGGCTGAATACCTCAAAGGAAACAAAATGAAATTTAAGCAGGAACGAGGCATACATGATATGAGATATGAGTATTACCTAACCCCATGTTGTTGTGTTATATATAGGTGACATAATATAACACAACGTCTTTACAAGGCACAATGTCTCAGATCATCTTTAAAGGTATTTACGAGTATAATATCTATTGAATATGTATCTCGAGAAAAATATGTAAATAAATTCGCCTTAAATGTATATTGCTTCACAAAAACCGCCCCTTAACCCACCACGAGTGAAATCTACATATTATGCAGATTTGCGCCAATTTTTACACAACTTCAGCATAATATCATAATAAACGTATATGGTTTAAGAATGCACACCTATATTCTTGATGTACAGCCACGGAAACACTTCCTGTTTTGTTTTTAAAAATGCGGCTGTATGGCTGTATGCAGGAAACGAGCGATGTTCTGAAATTAAAAATAAATACGGGTGTTTTATAGGGACAGCAATGCTGTAGGTATTGAAGGATAAACAAAAGGACAAAAACAATGTTTTAATATTTTTAATTTCAATGAATTCCATTTTCAAAATTGTAATCAGCTTAAGAACGATTGAATGGTTCGTTTTTATTTAATAATCGCAAGGATGTGGTTATAAATATTTCTACGAAACATATTGTAAAATGTAAACAATAAATATTTGTAAAATTAACAGGCGTACTTAAACAAAAAATACCAACTTAAAAATAAATGAATACATAATCATCCAGACGTGCCGGAAAAACACCACGAAAGTTGCAAATCCCGTCAAAATATGTCATTTCGGTAGCGAAATAAATATGGCGACGATCGCTAGCGCTTATTATAAATAATTAATGATTCCACCCGCTCTTATGCACGATAAAATGCCATTACGGTTTTCATCGGGGCCGTGCAAAAAACCGAAAACCGCCGACGGCCGAGCGCGCCCAAAAAAATACCTTTAAAAGCGCGCGGACATCGCTCGAATTCCCGCGGTTTTACGGACGGTCATTTGACTCCGCCATTATCTTGAGAATTAAACTGTAAAAAAGCAACGGGCCCGATAAAGGTATATTGTTTTTGTGACATAAATAAAGGGAATATGGAAAGGGCGCAAAGCCAGCCACCGCCGCCGTTTAATGGCGTCAACACGATAAATATTGTACTCATGAAAATTCAAGTCTTCGGAGACGAGACGACGCCTAAAAACAAGATCATTCCGTTTTTATTGGGACTCAGCGTGCAATACTTATATATGGGGTACTTTAATAATCATTTGATGGCTTTAATGAAGGCTGACAGTGTGACATTAAATACGTTCTTAATATAAATTTAGTGTGACAATATTTAATATAAATTTTAATAATGAATAATTATTGTATTGAAATTTAATCGATATCTATAGGTACATCAAGTTTTAGTTAGTGAACAAAGTATATCGCATTGTTAAAAATATCGGAAATAAAACAGTAATTGATTTGGTTATCGATTCGATTCGATTAGAAAAACATCAGTGTCTATGATGATTAGGTCCAACAGTTTTCTAATAGATGTATTGTTTTAGATCGAGACGAAAGTTCCTAGTTTTCTAATTTTTTTATTTATTTCAGACAGTATTTTTTAAATATTTATATTTGAACTTTTTAAAGTACGCTAGGATCCAAGCCGCTAGTAAAGTAAATTTTGAAATCGGAATGTACTTATTCATATATTTTTTTGAAAAATAATACCTGTATGCAGCGTTTTTTTCTAAAGAAGTAGGTTGCATTGAGTTGGTATTGGTAGTACTTTTTACCTTAGCGCCACATAAACATGGCCATTATAATATAATGAATGAGATGCTACATTATGTCTCTACTGTGCGTGGCTCTACTTAAAATAAAACTTATTTGTACTGCAAAAAAGTATCTGCATCATCTCTTTCATTAAACCCAACGCGTCTTCAGCAAAACAAAAAACGTCGTTGCATCGTGGTACGATAAAAAACCTAGCCATTTGAGTTCCGTTCCTTTTGAATGTAGACGACCGTTTTAATATCAGAAATGACAGATGCGTCACTACCACTTACCATTCGGTCAGTACTCTCCAAAAGACCATAAAAACTGCATGATACAACAATTAAAAACCATTTGCATAAACACACATCGTATTGTAGAGCCGGCAAATTTATCTGACCTAGTGGCAGAAACTGGAAACTGATCAAGCGACATGTAGATTTCTCGTTTATGCGTAGATGACAGCGCCACTAATGTTTGTTAGATTAAGTTTGCAGACCGTAAGAAGTGAATGAAAAGAACAGAAAGGCTTAAAAAACATTAACCGCTGTTTTTGAACGCATCTTTGCGTAACTACGTTCTTTATTTGAATTGAATAGGTGAAACGATTGTCTATTGTTCTGTTGGCGGGGGTGTCGAGGTTTGGAGTTTTTCATATGGATATCTGGAATTTTTGATATCACGTACAATTCTTAAAATTAATTACAGAATTTTATACCCTAACTCTGACATTTGCTTGATACTAGACTTTTTAAGGTTAAAAAAAATTAAGATGGCTTTACTAGTTTACTTTCTCCTTGCTCTACATTTTTGCTGCCACTTTTCGTGGGGAAGGTAACACGTACAGAGGGACTACTCCGAAATTCTAAATACGTATAATCGTATCAAGTCACCAGGCTAGTATTAAAAATAGGTTTTTTTTGTGTGACTAACAGTTTTTGTGGAACTGAACATTATTTAACTAAAAATTAATTATTCTGTGTACCTTTGGGATCCTTTCGACTGCCATAATTTTATAAGTCATAATGTAATATTTGTCATAATTATTGTTAGTCATATTTTCTACCCGCTGAAACCGTACATTTTTCATATATTTTTAAATGGTCATTCTGTAGAAATCTACAGATTAGGGTAGGTTTGTTTTATAAAAATTCTGAAAAATAAATGGTTTCAGAGAAAAAAAAGAGTTATTTATGTCAATCATGACTAACAATTTTCGACCAGTCGATATAGACCTGTGTAATACATATTTAAAAATTAATTAGTAAATTTATTATTTAGTATTTAGTAGTATCTTAGTAAAATTAATCTCAATTTCAGGGCTAAAATAAGGTTATCACTTCTCATGCTCTAAAAGTAGGTCAATATAGCCTTACGAGGCGGGAGTAAAGTGAGTACTTTAGTCGCTAGGGAGTAATAATATTTTTTTTTTTACTTTCTTAGTTTTTGGCATAAAATAAGATTGTTTGGGTGTATTTCATGACGAAAATGTTACGTTCTTAGTCTACGTGGTCTTAATTCTATGCTCTTTCCGCATAGAAGGTGGCGCCATTCTATTTATTCCAGCTTGTGTATGGACCATTTCGCCGATGCGATTTTGTTATATACCCGTGTATGGTTGGAAAAAAATATTTACCGCGAAAACTTTGAAATTGTTGTAGAGCGTAAATCATAAACGATTAAAATAAATTGTTTTTTCTCGTAATCGAAGTGCAAATAGAGTTTTAACCTCGAGACTAAAAGTCAATATAAATCTTCGGATAAATAGACACCCTCGCTAAAGCTCGGGTGGCTAACCACCTCGGGTATATATTGCCTTATTTTAATCCCTCGATAAAAAATATTTTTTTTTATTAGAATGAAAGAAAATACATTTATTACAGTTGTGTCTTAATTTTTTTTTTACAAGGATTGAGTAAAATCTTTATTAATAGGTGATCATAAATCAGTAACTGCTAAAGAAAACACAAACAAAATCGTCTGGATAGAATGCGAGTGCTATGCTCAAACGTCAATCTCAAAAACAAACTTAATAAATCAAAAGACCAAAAATCACCATAAAAATTAAATCAACACCTGTCTTTGAAGTCAAACAATCAATAAAATATCAATCTGAATCCACGTTCGATGAATTTAAAATGCAGGTCGATGACCTTCATACAACATGTTGAAATAATTACCAAACATTCAAAACTCATCTTAACTTGCTTTTGATAAGATTTAACTAAACCGCACTATTTAACTTGGTAATAGATTTACACACAACTTAAGCAAATCACAAAAAGAGCAAAAAAAAACTCTATTTCGATAGCATTACGAGTGTATTGAATCGTAAAAGTATCCTTGCGATGTCCGGTAACATCTGCCAAGACAGCTGCTGCCAAAGATTAGATCCTTTTTCGAACCCTTTTGTTTCCTGTTTCCTTCTGACGTATGGAGTGTGACAAGGAGTACCGAAGGCATTCGAATCACGGTCAATGTCAGACGATAGCGCTACAAAATCTGCGGGTCTTATTTCTGGAAGATACAGAATACCCACTAAAATAAGTACACGTTTTAGCGGTATAGCACGCGGTACGGAAGTACACGTTCTAGTCTTTAAAAGGTGTCGGGTAAAGTGCATTTTCGGTTAATTCATAACATTGTTTAAGAATCAGTTGATGCAATATCATAGCTAAGTTTTTCTTTAAAAAATTGGCCAAGTGCGAGTCGTGCTCGCACACGAGGATTTTACCGTTGCAGGCACAATATTTAAACGCTACTTTAAAAAAGTTAATAACACCTAAAAATACTCTCATTATACCTGTTTGATTTTTCTGATGACCATAGTAATATACGCACTATTTTATGTGAAACTGAAGTGTCTGCGGTTCTTAGGACACAGTTTTGTGACAGACAAAACAGTCTGAGTACTAGGGTACCAAAGTCACCAACACCAATATCTGACACAACAAATCTTGCATAGATCTGATACGACTCTATTTCTGGGGCTTGTAGGTGTCAGATATTTTGGCACGCTCCGTTGAAGCAGGTATTAATGCAGGTGACTGTATCTTTGGGTATGGGACCTTTAAAAAATACGAACAGCCGAACATAGAACCTCCTCGTTTTTCGAAAGTCGTTTTTGAAGTCGGTTATGTTATAAGCAAGCACTCGATGTCACTAGCGCAAGCAAAAACTAATTGGCACACTCCGCAGCTACATAAAGGCACACTTTTCAAGCACATGTGTTGAAAACTACTTTTTTAAACATCATTATGTTGGCAAAACCTTGGATGCCGGTCTGTCGCCTGACCCACAAAACGTAGAGCATTAACTCTAGAAAACCAACAATCACTTACCAACTAAATATAAACCTTACTACTATAGAAATAAACGTGACAAAATATGGGTCAGTGTTACATTGAAAAGGAATCGTAATGATAGGGTAAGAAATTGTATTTATTTTACGGCTTATTGTTTTTTTTCGTAAAGGAAATGTGACCGTAAAGTTTAAATTCTCTTTAAACTCTTTTACTCGATATCAATTACAGTTTTTTTAGTTTGCTTCAAGTCTGATATGTATTTTGGACATTGGCAATACCTAATAACTTCAACTGGATAAACTAAATACGAAAAATAAATGTCTACTTTTTAATGGTAATTAAGAGACCACCAAAGAAAGGGGTAAACTTTCAATTTCTTCACTAAATTAATTAACGAATACAACACATGCCAATATTTTGTCTGTTAGTTTGACACGCTTTCACCCAGGGATAGGCATTAGTCACCTTAACCCTTTGCCACCTGTTAGACTAAAAAAAACAAACGTCAGTTGTTTCCCGCCAAGCTGGCCATAGAGATTTGTTTTATTTCTTTTTAATTGTTAATTTGAATGATTGCGGATGCCGCTGTTGTGTTTTTAAAGGGTCTTGATTTTAGTGGCCAGCATCGGAAGTAACATGTGTCTTTGGATTGTCGTTCCAAATTTGATCGTCATTATTTTTAATTTTATTCAACGCCCGTTGAGACGTGAGTCGAGGCTGATATATTTTTTCTTGATTTCCTAGATATTTTATGGTGTTACTTAAAATATTATTTATGGGTTTTTTATAGAGTTCGTAACTACAGCCTTTTTTATATGCTAGGTACAGAGTCTTTTGGCAGAGTTTCATTTTAATTGAACGCCAGAGCTGGTGTGCACTGGTACAGTCATAGTCATAGCTATGCATAAATCTTTTAAAACTTTTAAGTGTCCATGATAAGTGTAGATATAAATTAATTAAAAAAATGTCAAAGAATTGTTTTAACATTGGAAACAGTTTTTTCTAATAGACTGATAATTGCCTACAGATTTGTTGTATTACTTCTGCTACTGTATTAGCCTCAATAAAAATCTATATAACAACATAAAAATTGAATTAACTTCTCGCGGCATTCTCACACTGTTTTTCATTTGTTTCTAAAAAAAATGATAAAAACGCGGGAACCCACATCGCTCTATAGTCTATGGTTAACGCTTGATATGGGTTTTTTATAGATACACCTGTACTGAGAAGGTGAGGGAGAGGCATCAGAGGGCGAAGTAATAAAGGAGTGAAAAAGTAACGATAAAAAACCTAATGATGTGACGTGAGAATGCGTTTATAGTCGACGTGTAATGTTACTATTACAGTGGATATTTTTATCTGGTTATTGAAGCTTATTACCCAGCTCTAGAAACTAAGTTGAACATTCCACAGCAAATTACCTACATGTATTTTTATTTATTCGATACAAATTTCCTCTGCAGAAATCTCGTAAAGTTACATTTTTTTCGCTTTTCGGGTACTTGCGGTGCATTTACGTGCCGTGTTAGAAATTAAGTAGAATTACTGACTAAGCAAAACACACCAATATCTTTTAAAATAATGAAGATATTGGAAAATAAATTCAATCAACTTACTTAAAATGAAAAAATATTTTTGGGGTGTCTGGGGTTTTCAGTTATTTAATTAACACCTTGTAAATGCGAAAGGTTGGATGTTTGTTACTCCATCACGGAAAATTATCAAACATTAACACATTATACCAACAAAACATTATAATTAATACTTAAAGTTTATTAAAGACAGGTAGAGTTATGAAGAACGAGATTTTTTTACATATTTTGTTCATAGGAACCAAAATAATACCCGCTTCTGAAAATAGCCTTTTACATTCTGATCCCAAGCGATTACAATTTTTTAATTCACTTAACTTTTTTTTATGACACTCTTTCCTCCGTCTCACACACAACAATAAGACAGGTCGTAATCTGCCATGGCAAAGTCACTTTTCGTATCTCAACTTATTATTAAGTTAGAAAACATAAACTAGCTTCTGTTTTAAGACATCACAAATCACTGTTACAAACATTTAATCTATAATCTTTATTAAAAAACCGACCACCTTTCTATTCAAATCAGATAAAAGGGGATTTTTATCTAACGTACTTAAAGTAACCGCCAACTGTCCAGTCGCCCCCATTCCATTTTTTACCGACCTCCTTACTCTATGGTCATATTTGATGTTCTCACGGAAGAGGCTGAATGGAGTACTCCTTGTCTATGGTTAAAAAATACGGAAGGGTTCAAATTATTAGTTTGTTTTCGCTGGCCGTAAGGTGCGGCTCTGTGGGAATTAGTGACCCCTCTGACATGATTTTTTAATTTTTTTCCAGTTCCGGTAAGATGTTTCTGGGTTCCAATTAGGGTTGGCTGGACCACGGGTGTCGAGTTACTCGTGCAGTTGTCTTGTCTAGAAATGTTCTTTCTTTGGTGTCGAAATAGGGTGCTACGTTAATTCATTTGAGTTAAGTTTGACCCTAACTCAGATGCTTTCTCCTTATAAGCTTATTCTTCTACTATATTGTAACTTTGCTTTCACTTAAGTATATTTCGTTCATATGCATAGAGCAAGCCACCACTCTAAAGAACCGGTATGAGTACCTATAAACTGATGTGATTATTATACCTACTTATTTAAGATTGGCCTTTTCGCAATGTAATACAACTTGCACCATTTTTCTCGCAAGTCTAAACTAGGCTTTTGATCGGGTTGAGTTGTTTGTTAATGAGTTAATTTGAAAGGAATCGCATCTTTCAAACCTATTTGTCGACCGATCTTTATCATTGTATGTACATGTACATTGTAATATATTTTAGTTGCAGATATATTTATGGGTACTGATTAAAATCCGACTAAACTATCGCCCGTTAAAAACTTTGTAATCTGCGCTGCTCTAATGCTTATAACAGACCTTAATCTCACCTAATCCTAAAAACCCAACTTCCGATTCAAATCAGAGACAAAAAACAAAAGAGTGACTGGCCGATTTACATACGAGATTGGACCAGAAAAAAAACTCCAGTTTTTTTTCAATCGAAAGTGAGATTTGGGCAGGTGGACGTTTTTTTAGTAATTAATCAGGTTTGCATCTGTTTCGTAATTACGCTCTGAAGGGTTAATCAAACATAATAAAGAAATTAGAGCGACGGTCGACATGTGTTTTTGGCCTTTCCGATTCGGGTGTTTGATACTGTTTATAATTAAATGTGGAATTAAAATGCGTATAATGATAGCTTTAAGAGTTTGACAGCACTTACACCTGCATTAAAAAAAAATCTGTGGAATTAGCCAAAACTTTTAAGCGTTTTAACGTTTACATTTCGCGACAAATTTTGACGCTCGTATCAGTTTTCAGATGCCATTCAGTTTTTAAATTAAGTTTAATCGTAAAGTCCTTCGCACATAGGGAAGTAAATCTTCGATGAACGACAGAATTATCTAAGCTACTACCACTATACTTCATAAATGTTCGTAGACAGGCACGCGTACACATAGTAGATGTGCCACTTACGTATTAGAAGTCAAATTTAGCCCGACATGTTTCGAACCAATCCTTGGTTAATTTTCAGAATGGATTTGTAGAGAAAGCCAACCGTGCCACTACTGCAGTGCGTATTGCATCCCTACTTGTGACAATATTAATAGTGAAGAAGACGACGGCAGTTTTCCCGCTGACGCTGAGTTACCGAGCTTTCCGATCGAGCTCACCTTGAAAAAGACCCACGGATTCATTCGAAACAAGTCGAGCACGTCTCGACTTCTAATACATGAGTAACCCATGTACTATATTTTAATAATTATGTCTGTGTCTTACGGTAGTTTTGATTCTAAAAGAATTGCGGTAGTTGCATGGTTTGCAGACTAAAAACGTCGGATGATAGAATTTGCAAATCCCAGTGTTCATACAGTCAGAAGCAGAAGTAGACTCAAAATTATGTCTACACACTCTCTTATTACCTTGGCAGTAGAGTTGTGTGTAGATCATTTTGGCAACCGTAACTGCTCATCCACTTCTGCTGCTGACTGTACAAAAGGGTCCTAAGTACGTTTTGCAACTGTTTTAGTAAACGAAATTCGCAAACGGGCGTTACAAATAAGATAAACTTCAACCGGAAACAGAATAAAAAAAAATCTTAACATGGACAACAGTATGAAATGAAAACCCTCAAACGATACGCATTTCAATTACATTTTTTTTCGAAGCACAGATGCTCGACCCAAAACAATTACTGGCCGCTAAGACACCGACGTTTAAAATTAAAAAGTTTCAATTACCACAGACAATGTATAAATTGAAAAGCCACCGTGCCTGAGGCGCCACTTATGCGTTTTACACATGTTCCCATTAGAATGACTAATTGGTACCTCTGGGGATAGTTAGCACCTCACCTACTATCGATATTCAAAAGAGTGAGTCAAAATTGTTTCACCCTTATGTTGCGTTTTGCATAGGGTTGGTAAAGTTGCCTAAATAATCGAATTAGTGTTAGAGCCAGCAAAAACGAGTTAATTTAGGATTTCAATACGGACCCTAATACTTTGTCCTGTGTTCCCTCCTAGACTTTCTAGTGACTCACCAATAGATATTATCTATTGTTGTAAGTGAATAGCAATAATAGTCGTTTACCACGCGTGAACGTGTTAAAGGGATGTGGATTTTGTGGTGTGCGATAATTATACTTATAGAACATTGAAATTTTCACAAATATTTTTTGTTTTTATTTAATGATACTCTTATTACGTAAAGTACGTAATCAAAAAGGGATAAATGTTTACGTGAAACTTTTCAGCATTTCCGGTGGGTTCAAATCCGGGCTCTTGCGACTCCGAATTTTTCGAAATTCATGTGCGAAATTACCTACAGCTGAAATTTACCACGAGCTTTACGGAGAAGGAATACATCGTGAGGAAACCTGCAGAATCTGCTAAGCAATTCAATGGTGTGTGTGAAGTTCCCAATCCACACTGGGTCGGCGTGGAAACTACGGCCCAAAACCTTTCATGTTGACAGGAGAACTGTGCCCAGCAGTGGGATGTATATAGGCAGGGATGATGATGAAACTTTAACAAGATTTGTTATTTATCCCACTTTTGTAATTCTGTTTGTTTGTTACCTCATTACCACGTCTAAACCAAAAAACCGATTTAGATAAAATTCGCTATACAGATAGTTTGAGTTCCAGGCAAGGACATAGGATAGTTTATATCCTGAAAAATGCCATAGATAGCGATAAACGAATGAGGGCTATCGCGTATGTATTCGCCGCTAGAGGCGCTAGTTTAGCGCGAGGTCTTCGAAATGTCTTAGTTTTTGGGTGAGCTACGCGGGTTTATTTATAATTAGAATATTTTTTTGAATATTTTGCATTACCTGAAATTAATTATAGCAATTATGCGATAAGGGGCAATGAATCTCTGTGTTTGGAGACAGTTTTGTCTTTCGGAAACTTTTGTCCTCCCTTTTTTTCCGAACAAAACGGGACTACGCAACACTGTGGTTGCTCGATATTTTTATGGTACGATTTTAAGGTGTATTAAATATGATTTTAATCTAGACTTTGAAAGCCACACTTAAAAACCTCACGCAATAGTGGCGCCATCTAGAAAGACAAAAAACGATAGCCCTCATTCTACGCAGATGGAGTCGCGGGCTAGTTATCTTTGAAATTCTGTAAATTCATAAAAATAGCGATTGTACTTATTACAAGGAAATTTGTGCTGCCTGTCTAGGAAAGCGTCTTTTCAACTTCAAAGTACCATCAAGCAAGCCCCATGCGTTTTCAGATTTGCATAGTCTTGTAAAAGGCGGTAAAACAAATAAAAACATGTAAGTAATTCAATAAGCAGAAAAATGATCCACCCATTTTTTATGGCAACCCTAGGATTGTGCGGCCATCTGTCAGTCAACGGTAGAGACGGGTCAACCCTTCCTTTAAACATACTGAATTATACACAAAGCTATAGTACATTTTCAACCTTAATTTTTGTGAATATGGCTCTGTTTGACTTTGACTGCAATCGTATTTATATGGTTGCAGGTTTTTTTTTCAATTTGAATTTAGAATGTATTACGCGCCTAAATATTGACCACAGGGCAGGATAATATTCTGTTTCACAGACAAAGGAGGTTTGTTGAAAAATAAATAATTTTAAATGTACTGGCCGTTTTATAGATCGACTTTAAACTCTATGAAAAAAAAAGTAGAGGTACATAAAGAAAGGATGAGATTAGTTAAGTTTTATTTTTTAACCGTGCGAATTTCCTTTTATAGGTATGTTATCTTTATCTATCATAATAACAAACAGAAGAAAAAAAGAAAACTTAGGCTTTTCACACTCTTCTTACCAGAAAAAAAATCGTTTAAATAATTAATAAATTCAATAAGTCAGAACTGGTTTTTTTTCGTCACAGCTTAGCATAGAAACTTTTTTTAAGCTCTAAGACGTTCACGCGCAAGATTCGCACGGAAGCTTCTCTATAAAAACAGACTTTTTCAAGTCGTTAGCGGATGCACAATGGATATTAATATTCATAAAAGACGGTATTACGCATATCAATCACATTGCAAGTGCTAAAAAATATCTAATCGTATGCACGCACACATCCCGCCATTTCGTTTTGTTACCCTGTCATTAGCGCCTTGCGCTTTTTGATTCAAATTTCGAACGACAAAAGCGTGTTTTTGTTTATCCGCTAAGAAATTGTCTTTGATTTTTAACCAGGGTGTTTTTAGGCTAATTATCTTTGTATTTTGTTTGAATTAGTTGCGATTTTCGCACGGTAGTGCACATGTAAGCGAGAAGGTAATTACAATTTGGGATCTTTGTGATTTAAATTAACTGGTTAGTTTGTTGGTTGATGTTCGGTTAAATATTGTCATATGAATCTTTGTATGGCCTAATAAGATTATCTTCAAGTGATTAGGATGACTTGTAACTATTTCTAAATTAGGATTAGGTACTTTTGTGTGCAAGCACTGTGCAAGACTTGCTAGATCGAATAAAAAAAAATCGATACAATATTTTTTTAACAGTAAAAACTAGAAACTTTTTTTTTACATCAAGTTGAGGTTTTTTTACATAAAACTATCTGATTTGGAATATTGAAATCACACAGAATTTAGTACCGCAGTTAATTTATGACGTGGCTGTTACCGGCCAAGTTAGTGTCTGACTCGAAAAAAGGACCTAACGAACAAAAAAAAAGTCAGCAAAAATATTATTTTTGTATGAAGACTCTAGTCTTTAACTTTCTTTTTAACCCCCGACGCCAAAAGAGGGGTGTTATAAGTTAAACCGCGATGTGTGTGGTTGTCTGTGGCACTGTAGCTCTTAAACGGGTAAACCGATTTGAATGCGGATTTTTTAATTCTTAGACATTTTTTATCAAAATCGGTTCAGCCGTTTTTAAGATATTGAACTTTGTAGTGACAAAGTCGGGGGTTTTACAACGTTTTGTGGTTAGGTATACTAACATTATTTGTTTTGATATGATTGTAGTTCACATGATACAGCTCTGTGACAGACAAACAGCAGTTTGGATACCGATTGTTATGAATCCATGACTATTAACCAAAAAGTTCGATGGCCGATGCTGCTTTAGATTAGTTCAGATCTAAATTAAATACCTATAATTCATCATCATCATCATCATCATCCCAGCCTATATACGTCCCACAGCTGGGCACAGGGTTCCCCTCAGAATGAAAGGGCTTGGGCCGTAGCATGCCTACACGCGGGCCCAGTGCAGATTGCAAACTTCACACAAACCATTGAATTGCTTCGTAGGTTTGTGCAGGTTTCCTCACGATGTTTTCATTCACCGTAAAACTCTTGGTAAATCTGAAATGTAATTTCGCACATGTATTTCGAAAAACTCAGAGGTGTGAGCCCGGGTTTGAACCCACGATCCTCTGCTTGAGAAGCAAAAGCAAATACCACGTCATCTATACGTTTTTAAGATTTTTTATGAAAATTTGTTATAATTTTCATCGTGTAACTTTCTTGTGCTTTTTAATCTTATGTGTCACAGAACTTAACTTACCTAATTATTTCCAGTTTTTCAATAATTAAGTATTTAAAAACGTTATTATATCGTGAGACTCAACAAATTAAAATAATGAAATAAAAATATGTAAATTTTGATTTAAAAAAAGTACAGTGAGATATATGCGAAACAACAGTGTCTGAAAGAAAACAAAACAACAAAAATGAAATGCAAAGAATGTCTTTAAAAAAATGAAATAAAAAGGATACCTACCTACTGTCATATGCCGCAAATGCATAAATTAAATATTATAATGATTCAATAGTCGTACACTGTTTCTCAAGACTTTTTTACAAACACTAAAAAACTTTCTACACCGTGAGACTCAAGAAATTAAGGACATTGAAATCATATGCAAATTTGTGACGTGACCAGAAAAAAAGTAAAAATTAAAAAAAAGACAATACGCGCGGGTTAGCGTCCCTCAAGCGTCCCTTCATAAACCCGATGCGTGGCGATTTTTTTGCGAGCACAGATTATGCAAATATGTTTTTTGGACATCGGATCGTGAGACAGGTTTTTTTTTTAATTTAAGAAAGAGTTGGGCATGGGCTTGTTAGGGATATTCTCATGGTTTTTTTCTTTGAATAAAGTGCAAAACAAGAGAAAGGTATGCAGGATGTTTTAGTTTCGTGAATTATTACTTAGCTTATGATTAATTTTGTATTTTGATGGGCATCTACTTAATTGATTACTTATACAATTTTGTTTAATTTCTGGTAGGTACTTTGTTTACTTAACTTTAACTACTTAGTTGTTAACTATTAAATAATATTGCTACTTACCCACATTGAATACCTGTGTAAATGGAGCTTACAGCAATTTTTATTTTATTTATCAACTGACGTAAGTTTAGTAATCTTAATAGATTTCCAGTATGTAACAAATTGTAGAGTCAAATAACATTTCACGTTATGTGAAGAAATGGGACGGAGCTCTACCTACATTATTTACATCACAAAAAAGACCCAAATTTTTTGCCATATTTTTTTCTATTATCTACAACTTTTACCCGCTAGAGGTGGAGTCATAGACCCACCCCACATTTTTTTTACTCACAAAAACCCAATGGTGCACGCGGGGTGCCATTTTTGGGGTGGCAACATTTTTTTATACATGACAACGATCGATATTTTTCCCGCGCGCCAGGGCGTGGGGTTTCAACCCGTTCTGCCTAACAAAAGACGTCCCCTTTATATAAACCTTTGAATTTTTTCGCCCGGTAACGGTCGGAGCGATTCTTTTCGGTAATAGGTAGGGTTGTTATTAAAAGGGGTTGTTTTTTGTGTGCGCTTCTCCTCACGCGATCCCGCCGCCAAATTGTTAGGGGCACGAACGTTAAAACTTTCTGGAAAGCCGATGTGATTGCATTTTTAATAAATTAGCTCGTTTTAAGCGTTGTGTTTATTTCCGACGAACAGACGGAAGGTTGTTTTATGGTATACTCGCGTGTGATCGTGTTTTGTTATGCAACGAAGCATTTCGACACAAGAAAGGTGTTTTATAAGAGGGTTTGTGGTTTTCCGTAACATAAAGTTGTACATACATACGTACCATAGGATGTGTTGACTCTACCTACTGGGTATTTTGGGAGTCGTGAGCAATACCAACCCTACCTATAACACGACCAAGCTAAGTTTGCATTTCGCACTTAACAAGAACAGTTCTAAAATTTATTACACAAGAAGGAGACAAAAATTATAGCAAATTTTCGTCTCCTTTTTGTAGAATTTTTAATTTTTGAACTGTTCTTGTTAAGTGCGTGATGCAAACTTAGCTTGGTCGTGTTCGTATTATACACTAGTGATTGCTAATGGATAAATTGTTTTGTTTTTACGGTTTAAGCGGACCAACACGTCGATGTCCTGGAACTCAGCGAGCGATGGTGATTATGATGATGATATGGTGATGATGATGATGGTGATGATGTTTGCAGTGGTGGTGACGTCTGCGCCGGCGAACGAGGCGGAGCTGCAACTGTACCGTGTGATGCAGCGCGCCAGTCTTCTGGCGTACTACGACACGCTGCTCGAAATGGGTAACAACCACAGATTATTAAAAAAAAATAGTTTATTCATAAACTTAAGACATAACACCAAATCTGAGTTGGTGCCTCTTTTTAAGCATTAATATTGAAAAATGAATTTTAATTTTGACTTTAATTTGATTGTAATTTTGATGTATTTTATTTTGATTTTGATTAGTAATTTTGATGATAATTTTATTTCTTTGTGTTACTAACCCTTTTAAATGAGATTACATGTTACTAACAATCTATGGACCCTGGTCTGCATAAACGTTATTATTATTATTAATATGCTTGTGTTAAGAGACACCGCTCCTCAACATAGCAACTGTATAATTTTAGGTGTACAGGTAATTTAATTATACAGGGTGAAATTTAAATCGTGGATCCAAATTAGTGTTTCATGCTCAGTTAATGCCGGGACAATATAATGCATTGACCCATTTGTTGAAAATGGTCTGAAAAAAATTGCGGTTTCCATACATTGTCTTCATGATTTAATTTGAACAATGTATGAAAACCGCAAATTTTTATCAGACTATTTTCAACAAATGGGTCAATGCATTATATTGACGACCGGATGGCCAAGTGGTTAGGGAACCTGACTACGAAGCTTAAGGTCCCGGGTTCGAATCCCGGCCGGGGCAGATATTTGTATGAATAATACGAATGTTTGTTCTCGTGTCTTGGATGTTTAATATGTATTTAAGTATATATTTATCTGTATAAGTATGTTTATCCGTTGCTTAGTGTCCATAGTACAAGCTTTGCTTAGTTTGGGACTAGGTCAATTGGTGTCAAGTGTCCCATGATATTTATTTATTTATTTTATTTATTGTCCGGCATTAACTGAGCATAAAACACTAATTTAGATCCACGATTTAAATTTCACCCTGTATACAATACAATACAATACAATACAATACAATGCAATGCAATACAATGACTCTTTGTTGAACACCGACACGTAAGCAGTACAGAAAACAGACATTTTTTGAAGTAACTAACCTAACCAACGAAAAGTTGGAAAACCCCGACTTTGTCACTTCAAAGTTCAATATCTCAAAAACTTCTAAACCGATTTTGATGAAACATGTCTAAGAACCATTGCTAGAAAACCTGATTTCAAATTTTAAAAAAAAACATTCAAATCGGTCTACTCGTTTCAGAGCTACGTTGCGACAGACAGACACATAGACAACCATAGCGGTCAAACATATAACCCCCGGGGGTTACAAAATAGGTAGCCTTATAGCTTCACAGCGATCTCTACATAACAAAGTAGAGTACCTTTGGGAAATAGGGATTTCTTTCTAAAAGATGTCGGTAATAACCAACTTACTAAAAGTTGAAATAGGACAAGTTGTTGTTCCGTAGGACTGTCCGACTGTCATTTCAAAATATTAGCATGTTGTAAATGAAGCAATTTTAATTAAACTTGCCTAAAAACCATCTCAATTAAACTAGATTTCGTTAAAATAACCACATCAAAATCGGCCACCACACCACAATGCGAAAATTAATGACTAAAGTTATAAATTGTTGATTAAACTGAATATTATTATTATTTAGCTAGGTGTATTACCTACCCGTAAGTACCATATTAATCGTAATAGGTTACGCGCAATTAAGGTAGAACATAAGAACATTTTGTAGCACTAAGACCTTTTGTATTAACTATGTTCTGGCAACATAAACCTATACAATTTATACAACATATAATGGCGCTGCCAAGAGCACAGCCTAAGGTATCGCCAATATTGGAAGATATTTTTTCTTTTAGAAATATAAATTTACTCGCAAATGTGATGAAAAACATTGTATGTCGCACGGGCGGTACTAGAATTACGAACAACGTCTTATTAAAGCCCTCAGTCTTCGAATCGGGCTTCTAATAGACTCTCGTTCATAATTCCTTATTTACCGCCCTTAAGACACAATGTACCTACTAAAACACCATAAAATATTTAACAGTACAAAAAATACAGATGCATAGAAATTTTCCAGTAAGCAATAGTGATCTCTGCCAGGCCACCTTTACAATAGTACCTAACTATAGTATAATATTCATACGGAAACGGAATATTTTACTTTTAAAATTACAACAGGGGATGGCTACAAGTTAACTCAAGCTTGATTCGGATAATGAACCAGAATTCTAATTTACAAATGTATAGATAGTTACTTAACTTTAGGACATTTTTAAAACTATATACTTTGATTGTTTAAAAAAACAAAACTGACTTTGTTCGAAACCAATGCTGGGAAAATCGAAGTTCGTATCGTACCGTCCCTCTCACTCTCGTATTGAATAACATAAGCGTCAGCGGGGCGGCAAGAGACGAAGTTCGAATTATGCCACAATTTCGCACTTCGTAGTATACCTATAGGGACTGATCCCCAAACACTCAAAAGTTAGCAAAAGGAACCCAAGAAAAAACACTTTCTCATCACAAGGGATGCGCAAAAACAACATTTCCATACAGAAAGCTTAAAAACGCAGTCGCCTAATGCAAATTTATTTTTTCTTAATTCTAACTTTTTTATCTGCAATTACGTCGGATGGAAGGGTTTTGGCCGGTCTGCCTTTTGTTTTTTTTTTCGCCCCTTCGCAAAATGGTCACGTAAGACATTTGCATATTTGCCTAAATTAAGTGTGTGAATTGATGTTTTTTATCGAATCACACGTTTTTGTTGAACAATGACAGCAATGAACTCGCCCCGCTAGTTTTGCATATTAATATAATGTAGAAAGATTAGTTTTTTTCCACTTTTGTACTGAGGGAGCTGATGAAGATGGTTAATCCTATTTGTGAAGTGGCTTCTTTCGATTATGCTAATTTTTTTGGGTTGCGTGTTGTGGCTGGTGGAAATGAAACCCAAAATGAACAAGTATAAGATGCTTTGGCTACATAAGTCTTTGAGGATCAGAATTGGTTTCAAACAACGCCAGTTTAGTTTAAAAAAGTTTCTGTTAATAATTTCATTTTTGAAACAAGCTTTTTTGCCGACTGTACTTGTATTATAGTTTAAACTGCATATCCGTACTAAATTTCAAGTCGGTACTTTTAATCATTGAGGAGTTCCCTCCTGCGGAGACGATCCTGGCAGGACCACCAAGATGTCATTACCAGAATATTGTATTGTCTCTAAATTGACATAAGTATGTTAAATTTTATGTCAATTGGACCACTGGAAGGATAAATTTAGCTTCCAAGATTTGACCCAAACAAATAAATAAATAGACAGGGCAAGCTAAAGAAAAGCTTGTAAGTGTCGTTAAGTTATTGTTAGGTATCCTTACATATATAAATGAAAATAAGCTAGATTCCTAAAAATATATGACTACAAATAAAAAAAAATACAAAAAATAAACATATACTAAAAAATATGTCGTTATTTTATACAAAAAAAACATTACGAGTACATACATAATTTTTTATAAATATTCAGTAAATATTTATATACTAGTCAGTCAGTATTTAAAAAAAAACGGCTACGTACATACTTTTAAAACTTATGAAGATATAGCCGCTTTAAGTTCCGTGTGACGTCAGCCTACGTACACTTTTTACTAAGGAGTGACGTCACGGGCGGGCCCCCCACTTCTTTGTAAATTGCTTGATTGACAAAAAAAAAGTGTCCAATATTTTCTGATAATGTAACTGACGGACTATTTTAATTAGAATATAATTTTTTGCTATACAAAGTATCCAATTAGGTACAGTCGAGTTCATAAACTAGTGAGTAAAAATTTGATTAAAAATATCTGAACCGCCTCTACGCCGTTAACAATAGAGTCGTGTTCAGATATTTTTGATCAAATTTTAGTATAGACCTAGGTTTCTAAGTAAATGTATGCGAAATAATAACAAGCCTGTGTTTTAGAAGTTCAAAGTTGTATTTACAACAAAATACGGAAAGATTTAGAAATATTTTTGACTCAATAATGATGTCAATGCGACCACAGATTTACTTATTTCTTATTTATGTTTATCCAGGCGGTGACGACGTCCAGCAACTTTGTGACGCGGGGGAGGAAGAGTTCCTAGAAATAATGGCTCTAGTCGGCATGGCATCCAAACCCCTACACGTCAGGCGGCTACAGAAAGCTTTACAAGAGTGGGTCAACAACCCCGCCCTATTCCAGATCCCTATAGTCCCAAGCATCTGCCCCTCCGACAACCCCTTCATCCAATGCAACCAAAGACTCCTCCCTCTTCCTAGTTTACCAACAACTTTACCAAGATCGGTAAATTCGCCGGAAAGTCGTCCGGCGTATAGTCCCTCCCCTGGTGCTCCCGAAAACAGTTGCGGTTCAACGACGTCCCAACCTAACGCCAGTCCTGTCCACAACAACTTTTCCAAGATAGTCTTACCTCCATCTCCTGCTGCAGCAACTCCCGTCACTTCCACAGCTTCTAGAAGCTTCTCTCCGCAATCCGCATGCCCACCTTCAGCAGGGTCAAGTCCAAGCTCTGTTACTTCCCCAGTGCAGTTAACGCCAGCATTATTAGACATTCATGTACAAAAGTTAGCCGCTGCGGCAGAAAAACTAAGCAAACACTTACCCCAGTTAGAGCCAAAGCCTCAGAATACGAAGAAGAAGATGTGTAAAGACCTGGAGCTGGTAATGATGATGCCAGAGTCAGACCCTAGGAGGATGGAGGAGATTAGGAAGTACGCGGCGATATACGGGAGGTTCGATTGTAAAAGGAAGCCGGAGAAACCTTTGACGTTACATGAGGTGAGCTTTTAATTGTTATTGGTGATATTCGGCCCAAGCTGTCTCATTCTGAGAGAAGGCCTGTGCCCTGGAATGAGTCCTATATGTATAGGCCGAGATGGTGTTGATGATGATAATTAATTCTATGTTCACAGTAATAGTGGAATTAGAAACAACACAGACAAACAGACTTATCCCTATTAGGCATTACGTTGGACGCCAAATTGACATAAAATACTACCGGCGATCATTGAGTCAAAGCTAATGTTAACAGTAGGTACCTATGATTTTACTTTAAAGCAAACAGCTTGTCCCTCTCGCCAGATGAACTTATGGATTTTATGGGGCTTTGTTAAAGTCCTCCTTTGCTTCTGGCAACAAACTTGTACTGTTGCCATCAGATACTTCGGAGCGAGGTGATCAAAAATAGCGGTACACCTAATTAAGGTATTATAGTTAGTGTATCGATATTTTTGATCACCTTGGCCGCTCCGAAATATCTAATGGCGACTGTACCAATAACCCGTTGATGACCAGGTGATGGTGAACGAGGCAGCTGCGCAGCTGAGCCGCTGTGTGCCGGCGCTGCTCACGCGCCGCGACGAGCTGTTCCCGCTGGCGCGGCAGCTCGTTCGTCGCGCAGGTCTGCACTACTCCAAGCACGGGTGAGTCCTGATGATCAATGGCATACATCGGCCAATGCACGCCAGTTCTTAAAAAACCTGATCTATTGATGCTTTTGTTTGGCTAAGCGAAGATCTTAACTTACGCGCTAGTGATGAATCTGCCAACCATTGTTCTACATGACATAATACAAATGAATAAATTCCTAGTTCTAGTTCAAGGCAGTATCCAAGTTTCTAAACTTACATAGAATCATAAATACAACTTTTGATTCTCCTTCTTCGGATTTTGTTTCCCAAGGGATAACATCTATCGAGCTGCTAGGAGATCATAATAAATTAACTGTTAAATTAATTTGTTCACCCGCGACCTTATAACAGCAACAAACGACAGCCAACCACCACCACACTATACTAACGCGTTTCGAACTCAACCAGAGTTCATCGTCAGACCAACACAACCGTTCACCATGCTACCAGATGTTAGACTCAGCGTCGTGTAGTGTGGTGGTGGTGATAGATGGGTTTGTGTGATGTGTGTGTACACGTATTCTTACAGCGTGGAGGCGGAGGAGGGCGTTTTTTTAAAAAAGGTGTACCATTTCCTTTTTTTAAACCGTTGGAATAATTATACTTTTTCTTACTCAGAATCCAGGGCACAATCGATTCCGATCGCTTAAATAAATGTCCCCATTTTTTCATACAAAATTTTACGAGTCAGTTTTGTCACGCCCCTACCGAGTGTGTGAAAAAAACATCGCAAAACTGTCATTTTTTTGGGGACATTTTTTCAAACTATCAGAATCGATTGTGTTCTTGATTCTGAGTAGGAAAAACCATATCTTTTCCAAAATATTTTATAAAAAAAGAAAGCGTACGCTTCTTTTAAACGCCCAGGAGCTGGAGGAACACACATTTGTTGCATAGACGTAGCTATCGCGTGTGAGCAAAGTAATTGTTTTTAGTTCATCAATATGGTCCTCCGCAAAGTACCTAACGCCTGGTGCAATGAATTTACTGGTTTTACTTCTGCTTTCCAGACTCCCCCCCACGGCGGCGACGGAGGAGGAGGATGAGCCGGCGACCAAGCGCACCCGCCAGGTCGCGCACGTTGACCTCACCGACTAGCACTAGCATAACTTGGAGTAGCGCTAGCATTTGCACTAACTGACTTGGCATAAAGCAATTGTAGGGGTCGTAGTCTTACCCCCTGTCTCATCATTGATCAATTTTATGTGACAGATATGTGTGATGCCATCTCTGTTTGTTTTGTCCGAATAAACAGAGACGGCATCACATTTATCTTTCGCATAAAATTTATTAATGAATGGTGAAACAGGCCCTTAGACCCTGGCAAGTTTGTACGTGACACTCGGTGGAGACCTGTCACAGGGAGCTTTAACTGCCCTTATCAAGATTTTTTTGATAGCTGCGGTAAATGCTGACTGCGACAGGATTCTATTGAGTATCACGGACGAATGTCAAGATATAGCGATTGAGGTAGTACTAACATCTAAATTAGCTCATACATACCAGGCTATGGGATAGAGATTACCCCCAGATGGGGTAATTTGTGCTAAGAGATGATTGCACGATCAACCCGAAATTGACAATGAAAATAATTGAACTAACACTTCACAACGGCAATATTACTAAACTTACTTTTAGTCTAGCACTGTGCCTGGACTGACTAACCCAAGCATTGGTAATAACAGTGGCCTGTTTACAACTCTAAAAGTAACTTTGACTTAAGTGAATGCAAGTTAACTAAGGACAATTAACACGGTTATTTGTACTAATTAATGCACTAACATGGACGAAAACTGGTATTTTATCGTCACAAATTCCATCTTGAAGTCGAATGATAGTTATTGTTGGAAGGTCAATGGCTACTTTTTACATATAATAATTTATAAGCTAATAAAATTGACAATTAAAACCCTGGTAGAAATTCAAAATTCTTATAAAATTCTAGTAGAGTTTAATGTTCAAAGTCTGGTGGAAATTCTTGTAAGTTTCTTATTAGAATCCTAATTTTGTTTTCTGCTTACTAATAAGAAATAACTTATATTTTATTACAAAAACTATAAAAAAATCTAATACCTTCATATTTAAACTTAAAGGACCAAGTAGTTAACCTTGCGGCATGAACTCGTGAAATTAACTACCAAAACAAAAACTTATTATTTTATGAATATGTTAGAAAAATACAAATGTCATAAATAGTATTTCGATATCAATATTCATTATCAATATATTTCATATCATGTATTTCAATATCAATTTCAAAACATTCATCTTTTTTATTTTCTCATATTAATGTTAAGGTAAGCATGTTAGAAAGTATCAAAAGCTTTGTCCAATTCAGTTGCAATATTATTGTAGTTTATTTTTAATTTAGCTCATCTGGAATGGCATTATCCTGGCTTTGGTAAGTAGAAAAAATATTTTCTAAATCTGCATGTCGGTCTTTTCGTTAGTAATTGATTCTGGTGCTTTTAACTAACTTAATTAAACTATTTTTGTAAGATATCACTTATTTTCATTTTATTTTGTTGTGACCTAAACAAAGCATTTAGGGTTCAAAGTCAACTCACACTCAAAATTCACATTACTGCAATGCCGTGCTTTTTTCACTGCTTCATCAATCACTTCATGTCATCTTAAGTATAAAATCATGGAGAAATTAACCAATCAAGTCCTAATCACTTATACTACAGCACTAGTTTTTCTAAATACCTAATTTTTTTAACCCTTTATGGATCGCTAACTACGTCACTATCGATCATAATCTCTGTAATAGATAGATATATCTTGCTTGACCTAGAATCAGGCAGTACTCTTAAGACTTCAGCAATCGCTGCAGTAATAACGTCGATTTTTTATACAAATTGTGTAGCGGTCACTAAGGATAAAAGGAGGAGGAAGGATAAAAGAAGGGTAATTAGGTTGATAAAGTAAACGACCGTATTGTATGCTGAATGTGAACGCTCTTTTAATGCTAAATGATTGTTTCGATAGTAACGTACGTTATAGTCTGTCAAAAAAGAGAAGAAACTAAAAAGTGGCAGCACTGTAGTGTCATCCCTTTCAAACCCTGACAAACCAAAAAGGGAGGACACTACAGTGTTGCCACTTTTTAATTTCTTCTCTTTTTTGACAGACTATACGTGCGTTTGCAAACGCTTGCGCAACGTAAACTATGTGCTTCTTTTTAATGTATATACGAATAATGTACGCTTGTCCGTACATCCTGCCTGACGTTGACGTTAAATTATATTCAGTAATGATAGTGAACACTTGATACTTACGTTAAGTGGGAGCGAAATCCTATCTCTTTCAAACGCCACGTGCAAGAGTAGGATAGAACTTCACACGCGACGACCAGTATGCACGCCTTGAGGGTTCCTTTGACAAACTAATTGGCAGTTGTATCTTGAGGTCCGTTTGACAACTTTGATATTTGTGTCACTTTTTGTGATTGGATGAATAATAATTAAATAAGCAAATCGCAAGCAAGGCTGTAATGTCTGTAATATCAAACGGACCTCGCGATACTAACGCCATCTAGCGATATTTCGCGTATCAAGAAACCCTCATAGTCAGGGGGGCTACAACGAAATTCGAAAATCGAACTTCGTATCGTACCGTCCCTCTCACTCTCGTATGAAATAATTTTATACTAAGTTCGAATTTTGCACTTCGTAATAATATAGGGCCCGGTAATGATAACTTGTCAATAACGTAAGGGTTTGACTGCAGGATGGCGAGGAAGGCAATGGCGTCCGAGCCAGCCCTGAAGCTGCCAGGAGCAACTCTAATAACAGGTGATTTTAAAGACTGGCCACTATATTATAATAAAAATAAATCTGATTTGTTATTTAATGTCTTGATTTTCCGATTAACAATCTTTTTAAAGCAGAAAGTTTTTTTTCTGGAATTAGGTAGTGCTTATCTATGTATATTATATTGAAAAGAGCGCCATCTCGCGTTCTGATGAGCAGTTCCATAGAAGTGTGTGGTTATGTCATTCAGACATGTTTTTCATAGATGGCGCTTAGCGTAGTTTAATTAGCAATTAATAAATGTGTTGAATAATGAAGCACTATACAACAACCGTGGTGATCTCGTGGTTTGACCGATCGGCCTCGAGAAGAGAACCGTGGGTTCAAATCTGTGCTGAGCTTTTTGAAATTCATATGCGAAATGACATTTGAAATGTACTATGAGTTTTATGGTGAAGGAAAACATCGCGAGGAAACCAGCATGAACTATGCAATTTGATGGTGTGTGTGAAATTGCTAATCCGTATGGGGCTTTCATGGGTTCCCCACCAATTTCGTCCAATTATCTTATTAGGAGGCCTGTGTACAGCAGTGGAACGTTTACAGGGTGCCTCATAGGGCTTTAAATACAAGGTTCGATTCTAGTCGCATAACTGAGCTGCTTGAGCTGGGTATTCAAATTCAATTCAAATTCTAATAATTTATTCAGTAAATACCCCCTCCCCTCCCCTCCCTCCCCCCTCTCCCTCTTGCCCTCTTGTTCTGAGAGGAGGCCTGTGCCCAGCAGTGGGACATATATAGGCTGGGATGATGATGATGATAATGATGATTCAGTAAATAGGCCGCAGTGGGCACTTTTGCACGTCATTTTTTAACTACCAGTGCTTTCGGAAATACCATCATTGCCAAGAAGAATGCGCCTCGAGCAACTTGGCAGAGTGAGAAATTTTTTCAAAATAAAATAATTACAAATTAAATACTTAAAAACTACTGTGTAAAATTAAAGAAAAAATTACACGAAAAGAACAATAATAATACAGAGATGTATGGGATCCCGTAGTTATAATACTAAAACTAAACATTATCATTATCTACGTTCAGTGGAAGTGTAGAATGCTTCCACCGTCATAATTAAAACAGTCCTGGTACATTTGTTAATGTTTGTTTCCCAGCTGGTGGGGCGTGAAGGCAGAGAGCGACGACGCAGACTCCAGATGTTCCTACTCTAGCACCAGCACTCCACCACCGGTAAAGCACTCATCCATTAGTTCATGGCCTATGCGCTTGTTTCAGACAAATTTTTCAACAGTGCACGTTTTCCCATCTTAGGCCTCTAGGTTGACAAAGCATCTGCAATACCCCTGGGGTTGCCCCAGACCCATTTAGCAATTTTAGGTTTTAAGTTTGACAAAAACGGTATGATAAATGTCGCGGAATGCTCTCCCCGAACTTGTGATAAGTGCACCTTCAGTGAACAGTTTTAAAAATAGACTAGACAAACACTTACAAAAAAAAAGACTAAAAACACAACAGCTGTAAGAGCTGCTAGTGTATTATTTCAATAAAAATAATAATAGTGACAGGTTGCTAGCCTGCCGCCTACGGTATACCATACACACCAACACACAACACCACACATCACATCAGGACAATATACAAGAATTTAGTTTACAGACACTTTATATTAGCTCTATTCCAGGATACAGAAGAATCCCGTCCGCAAGTGGTCGCCGCCAGAGGAGACAGCATCATAGCAGTCGCAAATCCTGCTCTACAGCCGCCACCACCTCCGCATCCCGCGAGGAACCACTCCAACTGATGCTCCCAGATGACAACGAAGACCTTCCAACGGGAAGAGCTTATGGTTCCATGACCTCGGTGGAGAAGCTTCATCATAAGCCTTATAACCTATTGCAGACAAGTGTGAAGATGGAATGAAATGCCTTTCAGGTTGTGCAAGACAATATGACAGCGGCATATTCGATCACAGGAAAGAAAGAAAGAAAGAAGACATTTTTATATACATGCACAAAGACACAAATACAACAAAATGAAAAAAAAAACAATAAACAGCCAACACAAATAAAACAAAAAAGAAATACAAAAATATACGATTTTGCGTAAAACGGCCGCTGACTCAGGCGCTGGCTGAGGCGTTAGAACAGCAAACAAGCTAAGCAAGCAGGCAAGCCTAGTTAGTGTATCATAACTACAGTCAATTAAAATAAAAATAAATTAGCCCACACTTGCTGAACAGGAAGACGCAGCGTTGGCAAGACTTCCACTAGGTGGGCCGATGACACTGCAGAATTTGCGACTAACCGTTGCATGCAGGCAAATTTTCGTTTATTGCAGTAGAGGGGAAACCTTATAGCTAAAATACCCCAAAAAAGGACTTATCGCGCAAAACACACGAGTAATATTTACCTTGACGTTCCGACCACATTACCTACAGGCAAGCAAGCAATGAGGAGGCAAGGGGAGGCCTTTCTTTTAAAGTAGAAGTCTTTCGAATGATGATGATAATTGATCTCGGCTATGAAACACTCCTACTAACATACAAAAATTTTAAAAATAATCACACAGAGTCGTATGACATCGGTGGGGATGGTGTGTAATGAGCCTCCTTATACTATGTTCCAACGGCAGGCGAAAAAATATGGACAACCTTTCTCATGTATCTCTCAACGTCGTTCTAAAACATGATACAATAAGTTTTATTGTCTTGAGTGACCACTAACAGCCCATACTTTGTAAGTTTGTACCGAGAGCAAATGATAAACAAATGCATCGAACAAAATATATTATTATACTTCTTCAATGTACGTTTTTTCGCGTGCCGTTGGAACACATACTTATTAGGGTTCACCATCAAGACATTAAATTTTTGATGTTGATATTAATATGTCGATTTGAAGACGAGGAAGGGCAAGGCAAAAGTTTTTGTTCATTTTGGAATGGTGTTTTTACAGATGTCACAAATCTGCTTCAATGACGCGTTTGCTACCACAAGAACATGGCGGTGTACTGGTTAAAAAATATTAGAATTTTAGTTGCAGGTGGTAGGACCTTGTGCAAGGTCCGCCCGGATTGCTACCACCATCTTGCTCGTTAATCCTGCCGTGAAGCAGCAGTGCTTGCACTGTTGTGTTTCGGCGTGGAGAGTAAGACAGCCGGTGAAATTACTGGCACTTGAGGTATCCCATCTTAGGCCTCTAGGTTGCCAACGCATCTGCAGTCCCCCTGGTGTTGCAGGTGTCTATGGGCGGTGGTGATCTCTTACCATCAGGAGACCCACTTGCTAGTTTACCATCCAACCGAATAAAAAAAAAAAAAAAAAAAAAAAAGATTGTCATAACATATTGGGCACGTTTTTTACTGTATTCAAACAAAAACACAAAAAAGAGCGCAAATTTCGCAACATAAGGTCAGTGACGGCACATCTACCTAAGCAAAATAAGCAAAAACCCGATTGCCTCAAAAAACTGTAAACCAAGTCTAGCCTACAGTACTTTCACTCTAGCATGGTGCGGGTGACACTTGATATATGCGTTTCGTTTTGCTCAAAAAAAGTTCTCAAAATATAGTATATGGTACAATGAAAGTACTGTAGTCTGTATATATTGTTACAATAAAAAAAGCATGACGTCACACGGAATTTAAAGGGGCTTATTTCATATTTTTGTTCAATTGACAAAAGTTAAGCGCTCGCTTGTTTTAGGCGATAAATTCTGCGTTAGCGCAATGCGTTTGACGCAAATCGATTTTGTTTCTGATAATCTATGCGCTTGCCGCTGCGCTCACCACGGGCCACGGAACACAATGTTTGGTAATGAACTAAAATAGTTTCTTTGCTCACCCGCGACCTTATGATAGCTAAGTTTATTTAAAACATGCGTGTTCATGCAGTTCCTCCACCTCCACACTGTAAGAATACGCACAAATCACACAAACCCATCTATCACCAGCACCACAATACACTGACGCGCTTCGAACTCAACTATAGCTCATCTTCAGAGCAACACAACCGTAAACCAGACAGATGTTAACACACATGATGATGATGATGTAGAACATCTAGCATCTGGTAGTATGGTGTACAAATTCAAATTCAAAAATTCAAATGATTTATTCAGTAAATAGGCCGCAATGGGCACTTTTACACGTCTTTTTTTAAACTACCAGCGCCTTCGAAAGACCATCATTGCCAGAAGAATGCGCCGCAAGAACTTGGCAAAAGTCATTTTTTCATAAAAATATAATTACAAATAAAATACTTAAAAACTATATTATACAATTAAAGAAAAAAAAATCAAAAATAATAATAAAAGAAATACAGGGATGTATGGGGTCCCTTAGTTACAATACTAAACACTATATCTAAACTATATACGTTCAGTGGAAGTGTAGAATGCTTCCACCGTCATAAATTTTAAAACGTCATTAATTACGGTTGTGTTTCTCTGAAGATGAGCTCTGGTTGAGTTCGAAACGCGTCAGTGTATTGTGGTCTGTGTTCTTACAGTGTGGAGGTGGAGGAACTGCATGAACACGCATATCTTGCATAAACTTAGCTATCGTAAGGTCGCGGGTGAGCAAAGAAATTCTTTCAGTTCATTGATAAGGACCTCCGCAAAGTAACGCCTGATTCAATAAATTACAATGTTTGGTAGTAAGATCCTTCTTCTTCGTCGTTTCGACAGAGTGGTCGTGGTCATCATTTTCTAGATACTGGTAGCAAGCTTAACAATCCGCCTCCATTCCTCCCTGACAGCCTTCCTTATGCTTGCGTGTAGTGGTCCTTCTATTGCTGCTTTGACCTGGTCTGCCCATCTCATAGGCGATCTACCTCGTGGCCTAGTGCCTTCGACTTTCTCCTGGATCACAAGTCGCTCTATAGCTGCGTCTCCTTTACGACATGTGTCCGAAAAAAGTAAGGATTGGATGATAGACGCTGTTTAGTAATAAGATTATCTGATGCAAAATTGATGTGCGTCAAACGCATTGCGTTTAATACAGCGTTGATCGCTTAAACAACCGAGCGCTTAAAACTTGCGTTTTTGAAATAATTTTTGATAATGTAACGGACGACTTATTAAATTTTTCATGAATGTAGTCTATTGGTGATGCAAGTTGCAATTACCTTAACCATGTTTAGACCTTAATATGCACAAAGTGTACAACTAACATTCCACCAAAACTGGCTGACTGGACTGGGAACTGGCTCATGCATACATGTTTATTTAACGTTTGGGCTCCACAGAAAACCAGCGTTACTGCACATAATGTGCGGCAACACATGCTGAGTGGAGACCCTTTTTGGTATCCTGCTGTGTCACCTAGTAACATAGTTTTAGTGCTAGTTCTAGTCTTAGTTTTAGGTGGTACATTTTTGGAGCCAAAATAAACTTTTCTTTCTTTCTTCTTTCTTTCAAAAGATAATTTAAAATGTAAATATAGATGTAACTTTATGAGTAAAGCCATAATATGCCTTTTAGTGTTAAAGTAAAAGGCCGCCTACACACGATGTTGCTCTTGGCATCTTGAGGAGACTTGTACAAGCTTTTATTTTGCTTGCAATTTTTTATGTAAATTGTAGGTAATAAGTTTACTTTGTTTTTATCAATAGAACGTTTTCAATAAAGTTCAAACTATTTTTTATATAAAATGTACGCCATCCTACAGCCCAATGAGGGCTATCGCTTATTGATTCGCCGCTAGAGGCGCTAGTGTAGCTAGAGGTCTCCGAATGTCAAAATGTTAAAAAGGTTTATTTATAATTAGAATAATTTTGTGAATATTTTGCGATACCTGAAATTGATTATGTCAAATATGCGTTATGGGGCAATGACTGTGTTTTGCGACAGTTTTGTCTTTCGGAAACCTTTGTCCTCCCTTTTTCCGAACAAAACGGGACTACGCAACACTGTGGCATGCTCGATATTTTTATGGTACGGTTTTAAGGTATTAAATATGATTTTTAAATGTAAGTTTTGTTTTCACGCCCGTAATAACAAACTAACCGTCATACTTCAGGCAGGACCTTTGTCTACAGTGGCGCCCACTGGTGAGCGCGAAAACGGTAGCCCTCATTGACGTTGCTTGTCTACAAACATCAAAAATGTTGCTTTACATTCTTCGAATAAACTTTGCAGTGTAATAGAAATAACAAAAAGTAAGTAATTTTGTTTTCGAAAGTCGTTCAGTTTGACGAGTAGAATCTATACTTTAATTATTTGTTCCTCTAAAGGGCCCGACTGTATAATTACTCCTTGAGTATGTTTTGTGTGCAAGCAGCCTTAAACCATATCTCTTTACTTTGTTATTCTCATTGTTAATAACAAAGTAAACGAACTATGTAATCTGTACATATAGTTATTTACAAAGTAAGCATAGGTAAGTGTATAAGTATACTTGACATTGCGAGCCATAATGTATTTACTTAGAGTACATAAGGAATTTATATAATACATAACGTTTATACTATGTTCTTTCGTTTTATTACTACTTAATATACTTGGGATAGTTGGGAATTTCCACGGGAATTCAATAAATTCCCGGAATTTCAATTATATCTGCCGAGTTTGTATTGTAGTCTACGCGTGTGAAACCGTAGGTAAAGACTATAGTAGGTAGAACAAGAATGAACAATTCTTGACGCAAAAGACAAGGATGCATTTAGATTCTAGATTCAAAAGATTTGAATGAAGACTCAAGAATTTTAAATTAAAAATAATGTTTTGGTCAGAGAAACTCAACGTTCTTTAACAAAGACGACAGGTATTTATTAAATTAAATATGCGGTGATGTTTCGTTCAAAATTAAAATTCTTTGATTAAATACCTACGTAATAGAATGTTCACTTTAATGTTAAGAATTTATAGACAGTAGATTAAAGAAAGTCATTTTCAGTTTAAAACTATATTTTTTGTACAAATTGTTTTGGGAATTCCTAAAAAGATTTTTTTTTTTAAACAATGTGGATTAGTAATTTGAACCAAGTAAAGTATTTTTGGATAAGATATATAATAATTGCTTTAAAAAATATGCTTCAAGATATATTTACGTCATAAAGAAAGATATAATTTCTATCTGTGTAGTAATTTGTATCCCGCATATCGCTTAGCATCAACATAAAATGGTGAAGAAAAAACACCTAATTAAGTAAGTAGTTATGTATGTTGGATGTCATCATGGAACAAATGACCGTGGAAAGAACGGTGGTGGAAGGAACGTGGATGCGTAGTAGCAAAGAAAATGAAACGCCTTATTATGCTTATTACTACCCTGGTGACAGATACGAACTCTTGCAACTGATAATGATGGGCAAAGTGGCAGGCAAAAGAGCAGTGGGTCGTAGGAAGAAATCGTGGCTACGCAATATCCGGGAATGGACGGGATAGATATGCGGAGCTGACTGCCAACCTTCACTAGTTGGAGAGGCACTTGAAGAGAGAAGAGAGACTACCCTGGTCAAAGCGAAGGGCGCGCGAGCGACTAGATCAGCCACATCTTCGAGATCCAGTCAACCTGTGAGCGGGGCAATCCACAAATTCAAGGTCGCTCAGCGAGCTATGGAATGGAGAGAGCAATGCTGGGGGTTTCTTTGAAGGATAAAATCCGAAATCACATTATCCGACAAAGAACGAAAGCCACCGACATTGCTCAGAGAATTAGTTCGCTGAAGTGGCGCGGGGTAGTCACGTCTGTCGCAGGACCGATGAACGGTGGAGTAGACGAGTCCTCGAATGGAGACCACAGATCTCATTCTCTTTGGCTGTCGCCCTGTCGGAGGCTGAATAGCGCTTTAGACTCTTGCATGCGCCACGGCAGAAAAAAATGGCTGTCTGTCAGTGCGGTTCCTTCGCGGGAAATTCAGCGGACTTCGTATGTTGTGTAATTAAATAATAAGAAGCTCGACTTGTGTGAATACATTTTAAACTGTACTTATTATAAACCTCGTAAATAGTGTTAAATACTTAGTATGATTTTTTTAATGTAAAAAACAATAGGTAAACATAGTGATTATACGGTGTGGATTTGGCGAGCGCTTTATCAAAGTTGGCTTCATTGAGGTTTGTGGTTCATAAATTGCTTTATTAATTTTGCACAAAACGAATAAACCACTATATTACACTTGTCACTATATTATATTATCGAAGCTTTTATAAAACATCATTAAAATCGCAAACTTAAAAGGTAAATATTCAAACGAAATAGCTAAGTAGTCGTTGCTAGGCGACTCGGTCGCCTTAGCAATGGCTAATAACGCCTAGCAACCAAAAAACGCTGAAAAAAGCACGTTACTTGTATGACGACCCCTTTAATTTGTAACTTTATTTTATTTTTAGTATTTGTTGTTATAGCGGCCACAGTAATAGGTACATAATCTGTGAAAATTTCAAGTGTCTAACTTTTACGGCTTAAGAGATTGAGCCCTGTGACAGACGGACAGACAGACAGACAGACAGCGGGGTCTCAGTAATAGGGTCCCGTTGGCACCCTTTGGGTACGGAACCCTAAAAAAGCATTTTAAATAACTAAATGACCTTTTTACGGTAACAGAAGTCACAGGAAGTTAATTTTTATTGACGCATATCCGCCTCTTTGCCTTCTATCAGCTACTGCACGACTTTTTCAGTACCTACTGTAACCGGGGTTTTTCTTCAGGACATTTTTTAGTTTAAAATGAACTTTTATATTGTCTTTTTTCCTTATAATGTTGACATAGCAAATAGCGCCTTCGTCCGTCGTTATAAAATCCGGGTATTGTGTCAAATCAATATTGTGAATGTAAATATCATACGAGCACTTTATTACGACTCCAGTTGAAATACTTGAAAATTATGAACTTTAAATAAGATGTACATTATTTAGATTAAAATAAACACTTCTGTAATTAGATTTTCAACTAAACTTGTATTTTTACGACATAAATTAATGTAATTTGACATCATCAACATCATGTCAGCCGAAAGACGTCCACTGCTGGACATAGGCCTCCCCCTAGGCTCTCCACTCAGACCGGTCTTGTGCTTTTCGCATCCACCGCGATCCTGCGATCTTAACCAGGTCGTCGCTCCATCTTGTTGGAGGCCTACCGACAGCTCGTCTCCCGGTCCGCGGACACCATTCGAGAACCTTTTGACCCCATCGGCCATCAGTCCTGCGAGCAATGTGCCCCGCCCATTGCCACTTCAGTTTTGCAATTCTTCGAGCTATGTCGGTAACCTTAGTTCTATTGCGGATATCATCATTTCTGATTCTATCCCGCAGAGAAACCCCAAGCATAGCCCTCTCCATAGCCCTTTGAGTGACTTTGAGCTTCCTCATGAGGCCCATCGTAATTTGGCATATTGTTTTAAAAATATATTAGGGCGAAAAAGGTGTGTACGGTTGTAGGTACCGTACTTACAGAGTTCTAGAGGTGTAAACCTAAGAAGGTAAGTATTCATTTTATAAACAAAACAAAAGTGAATATTCAAATGTATTTGTTTTTTCTGCCAACCATACCCTTTGCTACGAAAAGTGCACGTTGATAACGATCACTTAACTTAGAACTAAAACAATGTGAATAGAATAGAATAGAATAGAAAATATTTATTCGCTAAACGCACAAAAATAATAACGAAAATACAACAATATGCGAACTCGCGAAGCGGTCCCAGCTCAGCATAGTGTTGGCCGGGTAGGCCAACGCTGGTCTTCCGCTGTGACCGCTCCGATGTGCGGGCCAAGACGCGAGCAAAAGTTATTTTTCTTATAAAACAACTGTAATTGCATTACAAAGCACTTATATAAACAAGATAAATGAAGTCATAAGCTATTATTTTAATGTGATAAGTACATACATTATCTAATTTGCGTCTACAAGTGTTATTAAGTATTCCAATTAACTTCGCAGTACCGTTTAGGTATGGAATCGTGAAGAAACATGACAACTACGAGTATAATTAACTATGGTTTACTATACTTATCTACAATTGCATCTGAGGATCACAGTAATAAGTCAATGTATACTAAATAACTATTAGTTCGAAGGACTCGCGTTGCTAGGCACACTTGACACCCCAAACTTCAGTCTACTCCTGACCACGGCCACTGCAATGATGCCGAAACGTCGAGGTATTGATGAGGTATTATATTACTCGTGTGTGTTAGCGTGATAAGTCCCGTTCATTGTATTTTGACTATGAGTGAAAGTCACGAAGTTTAAAACGTTTAAAACTATTAAACTATTTCATCTCACACACCTAAATATTTACTGAGACAATAATGAGTCAAAAACAGCGTATAACCGCCAAATATCTCAAATGATGCTAGACACTCTAATTAGTATTCATAAAGGATGGCAGTGACACAGTTCCATTTGCAAGTGCAGCCGAGGTCCGAATCACAAGCAGGTGATAGATTACATCGGGATTTACGATCAATACCTACCATCCTTGAAAATAAGGATGACTGCGTCTGCACGATAATCTATGCTAGTATTAACAAAACAAAGAGCGTATAGCCAAAGTGGTTAGACAATCTGACTACGAAGCTTGAGGGCCTGGGTTCGATTCCCGGTCGGGGCGATATTTGTGTGAATAGTTAATACGAATGTTTGTTCTATAATAATAGGGTCTTAGAGGTTTAATATATATATAGAAGTATGTATCTATTACCTAACTAGTACCCATAGTACAAGCTTTGCTTAGTTTGGGACTAGGTTAATGAGGGCTATCGCGTATGAATTCGCCGCTAGAGGCGAGAGAGTCACTGTTTTTGGGTAAGCTACGCAGGTTTATCTATAATTAGAATAATTTTGTGAACATTTTGCAATACGGGTTATTATTTCGAGAGGTTCAATTGTGTTCAGACTCAAATTTTCAGTTATAAAATTAGAAATATATCGTTTATTATTTTTAAGTTGCTTAAGATTTCTCACTGAAACTTGTGGTAAATATTGAAGTTATTAATCTTACATTAATTAAATAATTTCTAGATAGTATTTAAAAGTTACAAAAATGACAATTTGTAGTCGTCATTTTCGTGGTCAAGTTTTAATTTTTTTTTTTTATATAGATATCGATTGTCTATTTCTGTTGATACCTGATTAATTAATAATGCTTATTCGTTTTCTCATTATGATCGGATTTTCATTCAAATAGTACAATTATAAGATTTGAAATAAACAAAATGTTCTTTTTCGTGGTCTCGGTGCTATTTTTTGTTACCGTTAAAATTGGATTTTTGCTTTTTTTAACCAAAATAAACTTTATCGATCTCTTATAATATAAAGCATCTTATCGGTACATATCCTTATGTTCAAAATAAACAGACCACATCAAAATGTGTGTTTTTATTTCTGTAACATTTATCTTACACCTCAAATAATTACCCATACCTACCTGAAATTATGGCAAATAAGTATGCGTTACGGGGCATTGAATGTCTGTGTTTTGAGATAGTTTTGTCTTTCGGAAACCTTTGTCCACCCTTTCTTCCGAATAAAACGGGACTACGCAACACCGTGGCATGCTCGATATTTTTATGGTACCTACGGTTTTAAGGTATAAAATATGATTTAAGTAAATGTAAATTTTATTTTCACGCCCGTAATAACAAACTTAGGTACTTAACAAACTTATGGAATGGAAACCACCACACTGACAGAGAAATTTCTTTAGTTTTCTCCTATATGTATTTTGGGTAATGTCAGGAATAATTGTTTTCTTTCTTTTCTTTTTAGGGTTCCGTAGTCAACTAGGAACCCTTATAGTTTCGCCATGTCTGTCCATCTGTGTGTCCGTCCGCGGCTAAGCTCAGAGACCGTTAGTAGGTTCTAGAAAGCTGTGATTTGGCATGAATGTACATATCAGTCACGTTGACAAAGTGGTGAAATAAAAAACTAAAAAAAATTTTTTAGAGGGTCTCCCATAGACGTAAAGTGGGGGTGTTTTTTTTTCTCTCGACTAAACCTATAGGGTGTAGTATCGTTGGATAGATCTAAAACCATGGGGGGTTAATAAAACGATTTTTCTATTCAGTGATGTGTTTGCGAAATATTCAACTTTTAAGTGCAAATTTTCATTAAAATCGGGCGCCCCCCGCCCCTTCTAAAATCTAAATTTTTGGGAGGAAAAATATGAAAAAAATCAGAATGATAGTTAATATATCAAACTTACAAGGAAAATTATAGCGGCTAAGATTGCTTGAGAATTATTAGTAGTTTAAGAGTAAATAGGAGCCTAAGGTATAAAATATAAGTACCTAAACAAAATCCTTAGAAACACATTATTTGATTTTCTGCTGATAGGGACGCCCCTACCCCCAATACTCACCTTTGACGTTTTAGCTTCGTAATTTTTTGTTTGATTGACAAAATAAACTAACAGATTACCTAATTATGCATTATTTATTTACCTGGAACACCTTACTCACTCTTACAAGAAAATTACGTTTCTATTACCGACCTAGACTTTTTTACAAACCGGATTTACATTAATGGTTACTTGCTGGAAACATATAAATCTCGAGTTAGCGTTAAGCTCAGTTTAGTAGTGTCAAAATGTATGGAACTGTCAAGCTTAAGCCAGGTTTAACTACTAAATCTAGATTTATCTTTTCATGCAAGACGGCCTTAAACATTAAAGCATTTCTGACAGGAGTTGGTGCTTAATGTACGCTTTTTTTACTAATAACCACACTTAGAAAAGCAAATGGCAAATTTAACCCTTGTAGGATCACAATGAACCCTTGGAAGAGGGTAGGTTTGTTTGTCCGTCTGTCAGAACAAGTTTGCTTCAAATTTACTGGACCGATTAAGTTGAAACATTTTGGAAGCAAATCTAAGTGTTGCGAACTGTACCGTGTGATGCCAAACATATATTTAAGTTTTATCATCAAATAGAAGTTGCATTGACCACACTCCCATTTCCAAAATATTACTTAGGTACTTAATTTTTTTTAAATAAATACCTACACAAAGTATTTTTTTCTTGTAGATTACAGGAAAACTCTAAAAAAATATGTGGCTTAAAAAATCCGGCCAAGTTAGTATAATTTGCGCACCGAGGGTTAGTAGAGCCCCTTCTCTAAGCAAAACGTACGCTCTCTGGGAGCATTTTAGATGGTTTCATTTTATTATGGACAAGCCAACATAACTCTTGTCATAAAGTTCTTGATGGCAATTGACTACCGGTATATTGACTATTCAACAATATTCAACATTCGCTAAAGTCGTATGACTAAAAGATAATAAAAATCCCTCGCGGTTGAACAATGACAATAAATGACAGTTTGTCATTCATTACTTACTAGAGAAAAATTCCGCTGGATGAATCATCTGACTTAAACTTGACTTAGGCACTTGTCCCACCGCCGACGATGAGCGCGAGAAAGCGAGCAGGCGGTAACTAGAAAGAGTGTGTCTGAGCAGCGAGTAATTTAGTCGAGCTATTTTTTTTAGTAGTTTAGTAGTGAGTAGCACCCCCACCACGCGTCCGTGCTTACTGCTAAGTCCGAACCGTCGATTTACTCGAGTTCATTAGTTGGCGTGAAAATGTCGTTTCGCTGGAGCGAGGAAACCACTTTAATACTCGACTGTAATGCGAACGATTTTTAGGCAGTAGCGAATAGTTTAGCTACTAAATTACTCGCTACTAGCCTAGTCCGGCCTTAAGCGAGTGTCCGTGTGCGACGGGCGATTACTCGCTAGTGCGGAGCGGGCGTCAAGCTGACATCGCTGAGCGGAGTATCTATAGCTCAGCGAGTTTTATAGCTCTTGTCGCTGCGACAAAAGATGTAAGAGCGAGTTCTCGCCGACAGTGTGAACAGCCAGCGATCAACTATTAATATATGTGTCTCTTTTACTCACACAGTATCTTATATCTTTTGTTCGTTTCTTGAGCGAGAAAATAGTCGATAGCCAATCGTTTCCTCGCTGGCGGTGAGACAACTGCCTTAAAGGAACAAAATCAACCAGGATTTAAGGTTTTCAGGGTTTTGCATCTCAAGAGGGGAAATACGGAGCCCTTACTTATAGGATCCGGTAATTCATATTCTTCTGTGCACTACTCAAGTCTAATTAGTAATTGGCATTGGTCTCATAAAAAAAACAATATTTATTAATAAGCAAATTTAAGACAACTATATGAAGGATTTTGGTTTCAATTGGATTTTCAAATTTTTATTCTATTTATAAGTTACCGGAATTATAGCTAAACATAGTTGCCGTGGCGTTAAAAACTACGTTTATCTTTTGCCTGTCACAATTATTTAAAAAAAAACCTAGTGTCATCTGTCACCTGTTAGTGTTAGGATTACTCGTGTAGGCGGTTTAGTTAAGTACATAACGTTAATTTACGTTGAAGGTCAAACAAAAGTCAAACGTTATTTTGCAAATATCACGATCATTTAGAATTTATTTAAAAAAAATGTTTTAAAATGATTTAATAAAATCGAAATGGTTTTGGAATTAGACCACATGCAAGGTCCACCCGGATTGCTACCATCATCTTGCTCGCTAATCCTGCCGTGAAGCAGCAGTGCTTGCACTGTTGTGTTCGTCGTGGAGAGTAAGACAGCCGGTGAAATTACTGGCACTTGAGGTATTCCATCTTAGGCCTCAAGGTTGGCAACTCATCGTGTTCCAGATGTGTATGGGCGGTGGTGATCTTACCATCAGAAGACCCACTTGCTCGTTTGCCATCCAGTCGAATAAAAAAAACATCGTAAAAAGTGACCAATGCCAATTGCCGTCTCTCTATTGCGTGGAAAAAATGACACGGTAATTAGACTGATGCACAGAATGAGAATAACCGGGTCATACGTTTGTCTGTCAGTTTATCCGTCTAGCTAATTTGCTCCGAATCTACTGAACGGGAAAGTTGAAAGTTAACGCTCAAGAAATACATTAATTATTCCTTCTATTTATTTTTTATTTAGGGATGTACAGAACTCTCGGTGCGCGAGTCTACCTCGCTTTGGCCGGGTGTTTATCGGTAATTCAAAATAAGCTGCAAAAACCCGACCGAACCTTATATGAGTTAACTTTTTTACTAGTTTTCCTTGCATTCTGGTTTTCTTGGAATCATATTCAGGGCCCGCAAATCTAGGGCGTTGGTAAGTACAGAGCTTTAGTCATGGCTATTCATCTTGCTGTAGATATAATTAGAAAGGCAACCATGCGTAATATAATAGGGATTATGTTGCACCATATTTCGAAAATAACTGCATTCTGTCCACGTTTTTACAAACTTTTATTTAATTTGTCCTGTTTATTGTTGTCGGATTGACTTAAAATTTGGTACAGAAATGTTTTTCCATTATATTTTGTCGGTTAAGTTGGTATTTATCTTTTTTTCTCAATTAGCTCCAGTAAACTTCAGTAAACTAGTTGAGACAGCAAGATAAATACGAAATTTACCGACAAAATACGATGGCAATACATTATTCACTACATCTGTAAAGTAAGTTGGATGCAAGTAAAATCAACAAAAAGTGCAGTCAGGAAAAAAGCACTTGGAATTTAAGTACATCGTAGAAATAACGTTAATTTTTTTTTTATTTGACTGGATGGCAAACGAGCAAATGGGTCTCCTGATGGTAAGAGATCACCACCGCCCATAAACATCTGCAACACCAGGGGTATTGCAGACGCGTTGCCAACCTAGAGGCCTAAGATGGGATACCTCAAGTGCCAGTAATTTCACCGGCTGTCTTACATCAAAACATCGTAGTAATGAGCCCCGACTGTTGTAGTTTAATTAGGTGCTTAACAGAGTTCTAGATTATTACGTATACTTTTTTTTCTTTTTAGTTTTTTTCAAGTTTTAGGCGGTTTTAGTGGGGTTTTATTAAAAATCAAATAGACCAAAATACATTATGTTAATATTAGGCAATATGAATTGTGTCAAACCCATTATAAATGTAATTATAATATTGCCTAATACAAAATTCGATGCACATGAATCGTCAAATTGCTGATTTCGAAGATAACCCCGATTTTGACAAAAGGCATTGTATTTGAACCTAACGCTGGGCAGTTATATTTGATCCGTGTAACTATTCGGAAGTTAAACCACTAAGTGTGTAACCCATAAAGTGCATGTACAGTTTTTTTTAATTTCTAAGCACCACTCGCATGGTCTAAGGTTAAAAAAAATAATTGTTCGTTAGCCTTGGGCTACGAACAAATAATAAGTCGTCTTGGGTTATAGATGACAGTTTAATGTATTTTGACATTACTTAACCCTGGGTTCATCATCATCATGTCAGCCGAAAGACGTCCACTGCTGGACATAGGCCTCCCCCAAGGCTCTCCACTCAGACCGGTCTTGTGCTTTCCGCATCCACCGCGATCCCGCGATCTTAACCACGTCGTCGCTCCATCTTGTTGGAGGCCTACCGACAGCTCGTCTCCCGGTCCGCGGACGCCATTCGAGAACCTTTTGACCCCATCGGCCATCAGTCCTGCGAGCAATGTGCCCCGCCCATTGCCACTTCAGTTACCCTGGGTCACTTCAGTTAACTGTTAACACGAAGTTATACATATGGCTAAGGGAACGTCCATAAATTACACAAGGCGATTTATTCGGTTTTAAGACCCCCATGCGGGCAGGCATGGTGAGATATATAGAGATAGAGTTAGCTCGAGCTCGATCCCTCCTCGCTTGTTCATCTCACAAAGTATATAAGTAAGTCTCACTCGTAAGATTTTTGAAATTTGTGTTTTTCGTTTAACCTAAAATTGCTAAAAGTGGCTCCGAAGCAGTAACGTTTCTTGTGCTCTGTCTACCCTATTTGGGAATACAGGCGTGATGTTTGTGTGTGTATTTTTCATGTTAATTCATTTGTCAATTTGATGCTTAATTTTACAAGTAGAATTCAGCCATAAAAAAAGCCATTTTAGTGGAGAAACTGCCATGTCTATTTTAGGACAACTTAACAAATCAATGTAAATTAGAAATTTGTGGATAAAAAATAAAAATTACAAGTTAATTTAATAGCTAACTCTACACATCTCAGGAGATGAGATTCACTAACCGTGATAAAATTTAATTAAAGTACCTACGTAGCTACGTTCAGTAGAAGTGTAAAATGCTTCCACAGTCACAAAAATTGGTTACTTATGTATAAAGCCATTATACGAGTATAAGGACATTCTAATTTTATTGTGTGAGATCGGGCTCAAATAACCACCTCCCCCCTAAACGCCTCACATAATTTATGGATACCCTAACCCTGCAATATGCGCAATTTCGTCTAAAGTCTATCATCCAAAGTTTATAGTTTATTGTAACTACAGTGTATGGATAAACAGTGTAAAGATGACAATAAGTGGCGACACGGTCTGTAGCGTAATCCAGGCATTTCCAGTGCTCTTGATCCTGGCACAGAACGCCAATCGCTGTCTTAAAACCCCTTTAATCTACAAACCGCCAAGCCCCACCCATTCTCCGGAATACTACGAAGCTCTAGACGCTTTGTTCCACACAATATACGGCCATAACGACCACGGTCATGATGACCACGGTCATGATGACCACGGCCACGACGACCACAGCCATGGCTGTGATGATCACCATCATGGCTACGAATACCACGGTAACTATGGTTACGGGAAGAAATCTGACCAGAAATACTACTACAATCAGAAGCCGTGCCATCATAACAAGCCGCATGGAACAAATGGGCATGGTTATGGCCACGGTAGCCACGGCTATGGCCACACTGTCCACAAATATGGACACTCTGGTCACGGATATGGATATCCCGTGTATGTGTACAAAAAGGTTACCAATAAAAGTGGCCAGGGTCATGACGCTACGAAGGTACATGGCCCACAAATACGTAATATAAAGCATAAGTATAAAGTGGTAGTGAAAGGGAATAAAGGTGCGAGGAGGAAGAATGCATCGATCAAAATGGAAGGTAAGTGGTTAATTTATATCCTAAACTATGGTAGCTTTTGCCCGCGGCTTCGCCCGCGTGGAATTCGGTTATCGCGCGCTGTTCCCTCGGGAAAGTGCATGTTTTCGGGATAAAAAGTAGCCTATGTCACTCTCTGAGCCATAAACTATCTATATGCCAAAAATCACGTCGATCCGTCGCTCCGTTTCGACGTGAAAGACGAACAAACATACAAACACACTTTCGCATTTATAATATTAGTATGGATACAGCCCATTGCAGGGCACATAGGCCTCTTCTCAGAATTGGATTGGGAGCTTGGAACGTGAAGGAGTCACATAGACACACGTACGTACGCATGTAGTCACAAGAACTTTTGCGCTAAATAATGTTATGAGATAGAAATAAGTCGCAGCCAAAATAATTACGCAAATTACGCGTATGCAATTCAATTGCGTCCTTAAACTTAAAAATCTCGGCCACTGAGGTTATCAAGTTATCAACGACGTAACATAAACAGATATCACAGTTTAACTCGGTCTTACTGAGCAGCGGGTCAATACAAATCTCACTTAGGATACTTTTTACGTATTCTGTGTTTAGGTTGCACATATTATTGTAACTACCTATCATCATTAGCTGGAAGTCGTCCACTAACTAACTAATTTGGCTCAGGGACCCAAAGAGGGTCTTGGCCTCCGAAACGAGAGCACGCCATCTGTCCCGATCGTGCGCAGCCTCTTGCCAGTCGTCGACTTGGAGACGTCGCAGATCCGCCTGGACACTGTCCTCCCAGCGGTACCTGGGTCGCCCAACCGGGCGGCGACCAGTCGGTCGTCCCACGTACGCTCTTTTGGCAGCCCGATCCTCTCCCACTCGTAGTAGGTCAGGGTTTCTCAAACTTATGGCTCCACGTACCCCTGTTAAAGTTTCTAGACGATACCGAACCCCTACCCCCCCCCCTTCAAAGAAAGTAATAAAATTTACTGTTGGAGAAACTAAGGTAATTTTTATTTCAATCATCATCATAATATAATGTATATTATTTATTTCAATAAAAGGTAACAAATATAGGTAAGAATCATCTTGCCAACGAAAATACAAACTGAAACAAACAACAACAAATAACAAACAAATAAGTAACAAATTTGGAGTTGAAATAAAAAATTAAAAAAGACTCCAAAATCCAATCTTAATCATCTTGCTAGTCTTGCAGGCTGGTGGTTTTTGGAGTCAGTAAACCTTGTCTCGAACCGTCGAATAGCTAGCCCACTTGAGTAGTGAACCAGTGAAGTCTGGAAGACGTCCACTGCTGAACAAAATTCTCCCCTTTAGAACGCCATTAATTAACAACTCGTCACTGGCATCAAGCAGTTGCTCATAATCTGACGAATCACGATATCGTCAGTCCATCTATAGTCACTAAAATCTAGTAAAATATTTTCAAGAGTTTTGTAGTGTTCCAGATGTTTATGTTTCCTGTTATGTGTACGTTGATGTTTATGTGAATTTTTCCCTGTTTGTGTGTGTGTGCCTGTGTTTTGAAAAATAAAGTCTTATCTTATCTTAACAGACCGATGGACGGACAACAAAGTGATCCTATAAGGGATACGTTTTTTTCTTTTGAGGTACGGGACCCTAAAAAAGGTAAAGGCATCTCTTATCAACGTGATGGTCAGCGTGCGGCCGTCCATGACGAAAAATAAAACTTCATTTATATTTTTTGCGCATACGTCGAGACGTCAAACTGACAAGCCACTGCCACAATGCATGGAAGAAAGCGGGTTTTTTGGCTTTTTTCTTTGGTTATAGTATGCTTCTATAGAAGCGGAGCGAAGCTGAAATCCAATGGTTCTGCTGACGTAACGAGACGTGCTTTTACTCTCTTAAATAATATTTTAATAATGAGCAGATGAATTCAAAATGAAGGCGTGTTAATATAAATACATGTGCATGTTTGAAGATATTACTTATTAACATGACTTTTCAAGTGTAAATGTTTGAAGCTAAAACTTAATATGACGTCACTACGAGTATGTCTACCTACAACCTGTAAAAGGAATAAAACATATTTTGGTCTTAGCTGATATATCTTGGGACTTAAGCACGACTAATTATTATTTAATGTTGTATTATTTCAGAAACTTCCTAAGAATTTAATTTACAAACAAAAATATTTTGTTGTACTTAAAAAAACACAGAAAGTAAATTAAAACGGGCTTCCTATTCCAAAGACAGCGCAGCGCAGGGCATTGTACCCATGACGCTGGCCACGTTGCCCCGCTGCGCTTCATTTCTTAACCAACAAAGGGATAAGACCCACATGTCGACATGTTTATACCCGAGATTGATTTCAGCTTAAGATGTATTTTCGTTGAACTCGAGAGTGTGCTCAGCGTGCTCACAGAGGACGGCTTAGTAGTAAGAGAAGCCGCTCAAAGACGCGACGCGATAACTTTAAAATTTCAAAAAATTTCGACGGATTTGTGATAACCTGGATCTTTAAGACCCAAGCATGCGAAGAGTTAATTAGTAACCCAGGACACATTGCCATGGCAAGCTACACTTAAAAGTTGACTCAACCATTTCCACTTTTATAATCCTGGACTAATCAGTGACAATGCGAATTCCTCTCATTTTGTAGGGACTTAACACTTTATTATGAGGCACTGGTAAAACCTAGTTCCTTAACTCAATATTGATAAAAATAGTTGTTAATGACAGCGTACTACACATGAATCACGTATGACGTCCGATCTCAAGGTACCGCAACTATGTTATTAATTGCGTATGTTACGGCCTTAGGGAATCAGAATTAAAGTTGATATTTGTTTGACTTGTTGAGATATTTCCTTGTATAAAATGCCGGACTTTGTCAAAGGCTGCATGGTCAATGAAATCGGATACGGAAAGTAAGAGGGTCCGATTACACCTTGTTACGTCTGGTCAGGATGTTGGACTTTCGCTACCGCCTGTAGTTTGAGCCACCGATGCGTTCAAGCAAGTGCGTTGGAAGTACAAATATACTCACTCACCGACGATACAATACAGTAAAAATGACGATTTATTGTACCCTAAATAGTAAGCAATACAAAAATAAATACATAGAGAAATTATGTACCTATACATTACATAGAAGTTACATGCAATAGGCAATTTCTGAGTTTTTAGAGTTTATGTCCAAATTAATTTTTAAATAACAGCGAAGGAAACATTTTCAAAATATTTTTCGTCAAACCTGAGAGTCACAAAGAAAGTAGTTCCCTCATTCAACATTTACACATGTCATGATATTTTTAATCAACTATTTCGAAGCTTAATAATATTTTGGACGTGGATCCTCAAATTGAAAATTGTTTTTCTAAACTTGTAATACTTTTAAACACATATCCATTAATTACACTTGATGCAGTGGGACAGACCAGAGAAAAATCATGCCCACTTAACGTCTCGAGAAGGTACACTATAAAATAGTTATAGTCTTGCAGATGGTAGGACCTTGTGCAAGGTCCCCCGGATTGCTACCACCATCTTGCTCGCTAATCCTGCCGTGAACCAGCAGTGCTTGCACTGTTGTGTTTCGGCGTGGAGAGTAAGACAGCCGGTGAAATTACTGGCACTTGAGGTATCCCATCTTAGGCCTCTAGGTTGGCAACGCATCTGCAATACCTCTGGTGTTGCAGATGTTTATGGGCGGTGGTGATCTCTTACCATCAGGAGACCCGCTTGCTCGTTTGCCATCCAGTCGAATAAAAAAAAAATACCACTTATCACCCATGTCAAATTGGTGGTGTACTGATCTTCCTTTTCGGCGGAATATATTTCGCCAAATTTCACTTAGCAACTAACTTTTCGCCGAAGTTTCATTTGGCAAACCAATCGTTGGCATAACTTTACTTCGCATTTTTCTTATTTCGCAACATTGTTATATCGCAAAATTTTACTTCATCACACTTTTATGTGGCAAATAATTATGTAGCAAATGATTGACTTAGGCAAATAACAAATTGTCAAATAACATTTGGCCAATTTTTATATTACAAAGCTGTACTTTAAAATTTGTGCGAGCGAGCGAAGCGAGAGAGTAAGACGGTTCGGAACAGAAGCGACTTGGATAGTTTAGGTTCAGAAGGCTAAGCCTTCTATGTTAGGTTTTTTTTTAATAGCAGCCAGGATAACTGCCACTAGGAAAGGAGGTTGGATGCCATTCAATATATTGCTAAGTTAAGGAATGCCAATCAGTACATTTGATCAAACATAAATGACATCTTAAAAAAATCCCAGGTAATAATTTGGATAATAAAAATTTATTAAATCATTGGTTCGGAAATGAATTATCTGTGCGAAACGTTGAGTTGGGAAATAAAATTTCGCCTTAATAAAAATTTGGGATAAATAGTTTGGGAACTAATAATTTGAGAAATAATTTTCGCCGAAACATTAGTAAACCCAAAATAGTACTTATTTAAGTTTTACACAGCGTTTTACGTACATGGCGAAACGATAAGGCTTCCGTCTTTACCATTATGTCCATAAAACTTCAAAAAAGCGATACAAAAAACAAATGAGCATTACCTGAATATTATCTAAGTGCTCAATTTACCTCTACTATCTATTCGAAATTTATTTGTGTTTATTCTTTCCTTCTAATGTATTTTGGTTTATCAAATTTGTATAGATGAATATGTCTATTTCTTTCTTTCTATTTTAAATCAGAAGCGCTAGCGTGTAATAATCCTCTACGACCTTTATCTACGTAGTTACTGACCGCTGGTCAATATATCTCAGTAGCATCCTCCACTAGCCTCAGTCCACTCTCCAACAGCATCGCTGCTTACGTTTCAGTTCAAGAGCAACCACCGTCGGCAGTGCGTGATGGCGAAGCTAGTTCTGTGCCTGTGTTTGTGTGTGCAATTAGTGGTCGGACAGTTTGGTGAGTTTGTGCTCTAAATTTTAAAGCTGATTAAGATCGCTGGAACTTTTGACTTGGCTCTTTTAAAAATAATTGATTTACAGACTAAAGCCATAAAATTAAGAATTAAAATTAAAGTACTTAATTTAAAAATATTACCTACTAAAAATAAAATGAAAGTAACTTAACTATTAACAAAAACTATACGTATCTAGTAAAAAAATGTGAAAGGATCCCCCGGGTTTGAAATCAGCTCCGAAATAAGCATTATTGGATGTTTTTTTTTGCTCAAGTTACGAAGTGGGATGTTGATAGCTAGCTAAGTAAGTACATATAAAAAGAAACAATTTTAACTCTAAAATTCGTTCTTTATTTAGGTATTATAAATAAATATGTATGTATTTTTTTGAAATGGTCAGAACGCATCAATGTTATTTTGTATTACAAACACGTAGAAAACATTCCATTCAAAATGCCCACGGAGTCAAACTTTAAGTATAAGTTTTTATTAGTTACTTTTAATTAATTAATTTTATTAATCATAATAATCATTTATTAATTTGTCCAACATAAGTAACATTGATTTGGTCTTAAATTATGTTTTTTGAGTTTCACTATGTGGTGCCCCAGGGCATACAAATATTGCCTTATATTATAATTATTATTTATTCTTTTCTTTTTAAGTTATTCGTATTTGTATAATAATTTTGAATTTAAATAAAACAAGTAGGTAGCATTTGAATACAGACCTACAAGCTTATTGTCGAATGATGACTAGAAGTGAGTGAAAAATCCGCTTGCACGATTTGAAAGAACTTTTATTACAAACTCATTACAAGCTAAATAAAAACTTGTAAAAACGTCACGCAACCAAAATTAATCTAAATAGCGCAAGTTCTGTTTACAAACAGTTTTTTTAAGTAACCTTCAAGCTTTAGTAATTATTAGGCAGCATTTATTATCTACCTACTTACGCGTAATAATAACGTACTGATCTTATTTTTCCATTGTATTTTGTCGGTTAAGTTCATATTTATCTTTTTTTCTCAATTATCTTCAGTAAACTTCATTAAGATGGTTGAGAAAGCAACATATACGAGCTTTACCGACAAAATACGATGGCAAAATATTATTCACTATAGGTAGTCATCTACCTACATATCAGAAAAGTAATATTAGGTATACCTTCAATCTGGCAGATAAAAAACTAGACAAAAAAACCATGTCTGTGTGTGAGGAGCGTGACAATTAAACCTTTTTTTATCTTTGTTATTATTATATTATTATTACTATTGTTACCTCTTCTAAACAACTAATCGAGAGAAAACCTGCTTTTCAAACTTTATTCACACCATAGTTACAAGATGTGTATTTATAAAAAATAAACCACACCTCTTATAATGTACCATCAGCCAAATATGCGGTCTACCACCCTAAAGTTGATAATCGTTTGCATGTCATAAAACAATAATGCCAGTAGACGTAATTGTCAACTTGAAAGTTTGACTTTAGCGACATATTCATTTGATAGGAACTTGTTTAGAAATTGATAGACCACTTATTTGGCTGATGGTACCTAAACACATAAGACTTTTGACATTATGAACAACAAAGTGGTCCTATAAGGATTATTTTTTTTGTCTTTTTAGGTACGGAACTCTACAACCTTTTTTGATCACAAAGGTCCACATCCACAAGAAACTATTTTCTGGATACTTTCTTGTTCTTCTTCTTAATCTATAAAAATCTCGTGCACAGCACAGCACAGTGTGTGTAACCGACTCCTCCGAAACGGCTTGACCGATTTGTATGATTTTTTTAGTGTATATTTGGTGGATTACTAATGTATGGGCAAAAAACTTTTCCCAAAGTTTTCCAAAAGTCCCAAAATATTTTATTCAAATTATCATTTGGCAAAAAAGCATTTGCCAAAAAAACTTATCGCAATTTTGCAGTTTAAATTTTTTTTTGGCAAGTTGTTGCAACATCGTGAGGAAACCTGCACAAACTTGCGAAGCAATTCAATGGTGCGTGTGAAGCTCCCAATCCGCACTGGGCCCGAGTGGGAACTACGGCCCAAGCCCTCATGTTCTGTGAGAGGAGGCCTGTGCCCAGCAGTGGGACGTATATAGGCTGGGATGATGATGATGATGATATTGTTTCACAAATAATTACTTAGTCATGTTTCATATTACCAAGTATTATTTAGTAAAATGTATCGTTTGGCATAACGTACTTTTCCCAAAATATCGCATGACATAATAACCTACTTTTCTGGGAGCAGTTCGTTTCTGTGGGGGGCGCAGTTCTAACCTAACCTAACCTACTTTTCTGGTAGCAGTTCGTTTCTGTGGAAGACGCAGTTCTGGTAGCACCTAAATTTTTTTGGAATACAATATTAGCCAAAATAAAACGTTTGCTTAATAAACGTTTGTCGTAATAAAATTTGACAAAGTAAAATTATGCCAAATGATAATTTGACCAAATGAATAAAATGCGAAATGTAAATATGCAAAAGATTCTTTTGGGAAATGAAACTACTGCGATAAGTTTTTTGAGAAGTGAAATTTGGCGAAAAATATTTTGCCGAAACGGCAGTACACCATATTCGGTAGGTCTGAGAATAGGGCTTAAACTATTTTTCATACCTCTACGCGGACGGAGTCGCGGGCAACAGCTAGTATTTTTATAGTTTTTATAACAAAGAGGTTAGTAAAAGTCACAGGGGACCATAGAGCTGGCAGCTTCCTAGGACAAAGGTCTAGCTTCCTAGCTATTCAGAGAGGGAACGCTGCCAGCATCTGCGGAACCTTGCTTAGGGGGACTGCTTTAAATAATTAGTTTTAAAATAAAATTGGAAGAAATGTGTTTATGTGGAAAATAATGCTTAGGTGCTAAAAGAAGCATCTAAAGCATAATATACTCGTACTAACTATATAGCAACACATCTTCTTTAGTAAGAATTTCATAAACACTTTTTTTTTATTAGACTGGATGGCAAACGAGCATGTGGGACTCAAATAATTCAGAGTAAATTTTAAATATTGACTCAAACTAATAACTAGTATGCATTTACTCGCAACTTATAACCTACCTAATTATAGATTGCAAAAAACTGTTTGATATCTCGTTTAGTCATGCATGAGTGTACATGAACTTCCGTATTACAAGTACCTAACTGAATTTTTAGCATACCTAATTAAAATAATCAGCTAGGTTTTGAGTTAATTATTTTAATGAACTTATTTTGCTAAAATTAAAAGTAATATTTTTCCTTGCTACTCCGCGACTATACGTGCAGGACGACTACGTCTGTGCGACATTGCTCATCGTCGTTGATACTGCAATACCGCGTAACTAGCATTTTCCATAAGGTACAATTTTCATTGTCAGATCAGTACGATGTTAGTACTCTTCTGACAGTGAAAATTATACCTTATGGAAAAAGCTAGTTACGCGGTATTGCAGTAGCAACGACGTCATGTTGATGCTTTCATGCAGACCATCCTCCTCCGTTTCCAAATAATCAACATATGTCACACATAATCAATTACCACAAACACCATACGAGATGCTAACGGGTTTCAAACTCTATACGAGTCCGTACTCAAAGCTTTTAAGTTATTTGTTTTGTTTGGAAACGGTTGCAGAGTTATCGCAAAGACGTAGCTATTTTGGACGTGTGGTAGTGGAGCAGCAAAGTAAAAGTTTGCAGTTAATTAGCAGGGATGTTATGGATATAACATTTCGGATCTGGATATGGATACGGTTTCGGTTACGGTTACGGATATTGGATTTTTAAGGAAGTGTAAAAGTAAAATATACAAATAGGAATAAATAAAAATACCATAAAAAAATTCCAAAAAAAAACAACTTAAACCTATACCTACAAACTGAGGCTTACACACCTACTCATTATAATTTTGTATTTTTTTATTGTATTTTTATTTATTTTCTTTTGTACAATAAAGTTTGCTTTCTAATAAGAATATAGATGACTTGACTTTAACTTTATTGTAATAGTTACGGGTCGTAAATTACGACTTAGCAATAGAAAATAATAAACAATAGATGCAGGCGCGGCTGTTCTGTCGGCTGGGCCGGGCAAATTTGACTCCGAGCATTTTGACTCCGCCCCTATCAGAAAGTATCCGAAAATTGTATATCGGCTACGGTTACGGATAGCTTTTTATTTCGGATATCCGATAGTTTCGGTTACGAATACGGAGCTCCATAACATCCCAGTTAATTAGTACGGACGGATACAAAGTAACATCTGAACCAATAAGTTATTTAATTAACAGTACCTGAATGACCGAGCTTCGCTCGGGTTAAAACTAAAACACACGCGTAATAATCACTTTGTAATAAAACTCATTTAGGTACATGTTCGCTGAAATCAACACAATTAGTCAAGGATCTAACCAAGGGAAACAATAACTAATAAGTAATAACTGCATATAAATGTGTACAAATTGTTCTCATGTCATGCAATGCAATAAATAACAGAGGTACATAAATATTTTCTTGCCAAGGTGATTTTGCATTACACAAAGCGCGGGTGAGATAGAGGTCGATGCTGGTCAGCTTTAAACAATAATTAAAAGCATTGCACCCGATAAAAGAAAACCATGACGTCGTCAGCTTCAACAATATCACAATAATTTAATATCAGTCTCAATTATTCGTCGACGTCAAAAGATTTGAGGAAAATTCAGTTCAAATCGTACAACCAGTCTGGTCAATTAAAGTCTGTACGTAGTTTATGTGCAAAAACTAAAAGACGGCAAAAAAAGACCCATTTACACATTATGGTCAGATGTGATACGCTGTTGACGTTTGCCTTGTTGTTTAATTGCATGTTGAAGTATGTTACAAGTTTTTACAACTTTTGGATTTAAGTTGTCCGTCTCAGAATTTGCTAGTCGATTTACCCGACTTCCAGTAGCCGTATTGACTTAAATCTTCAGTCAGAAAAAAATCGTTATTCTCTTTTCATTCAGCCGAAAGCCGTCGACTGCTGGACATAGGCCTCCCTCAAGGCTCTCCACTCAGACCGGTCTTGTGCTTTCCGCATCCACCGCGATCCCGCGATCTTAACCAGGTCGTCGATCCATCTTGTTGGAGGCCTACGTGCCTACCGACAGCTCTTCACCCTATCCGCGGACGCCATTCGAGAACCTTCTGACCCCATCGGCCATCAGTCCTGCGAGCAATGTGCCCCGCGCACTGCCACTTCAGTTTCGCAATTCTTCGGGCTATGTCGTTATCCTTAGTCCTACTGCGGATATCATCATTTCTGATTCTATCCCGCAGAGAAACCCCGAGCATAGCTCTCTCCATAGCCCTCCGAGTGACAATAATGAGGAAAAATTACACCACACGAGATGTCATGAAATATTGATTTAAAATCAAGCACAAATCAACACGTGCGATAAAATGATTTTCGAGAACATGCATTAATATCTAATGAAAACATAAATAAAGTTCCAATGTTAAAAGTTATCGCGGGAGTTCCCCGATATTCTTACACAAACAATGGGCTTTAGGCATTGTTGAACAGATATGTACGAGTATTGTATGTATGAATAAAGCAATAATGCATGCCTTATAATTTGAAGTTAAAGTTTCGTACATAAAGCAGACTATTTGCGCGCGCGCAGTTTGCACGCAAACCTGCTCCTGCGCATAAATCTAGTCTAGTGACCGTCACCGGTGGCAGTGACCTGCTGCGATGAAGGCCGCTGGTTCAAATCCCGCTCGGGCCAAACGTTGGTCATCTAGTACACCCTGGCTGTAAAAAATTAGTCTCATGTTGGAAGAATTATTTAAACTAGTCCATAGTCTAATAAACCATTGAAGCTCGTTGAAATGGCACGGACGCACATAGCACAGAGAAGAGATATCCGTTGGGGCCGAAAAGTTCTCAAATGGAGAACGCGGATTACTTAGGAAGGCCATCATCGAGATGGACGGGTGACCTGGTGAGTGAGGTGGATGCAGGCCGCTTCCAACCAACGCAACTGGTGGTCTATGGGGGAGGCCTATATCCCACAGTGAGCTTCCTACGACTTATGATGATAGTGGATAAACTATTTTGTAAAATCGAGCTAAGGATTGCTTTATATTAGGTTCAATATCATTTGTAGTTCAAAACATCAAAGACGTTGAATGACGTTGAATTTTGATGGTGTTATTGTATCAAATTGCTTTATTACAAATTCAAACTACAATTTTGTTTTTTTATATAAGTAAGGTAAAACTTGCTTCCTGGTCGCTGTTGAAACAAAGTTGCTTCAATTTACTCTTCAATACATTTGTCATAAGCTTTATAATTGTATCTGCATCATAAACACCTTTTACAGAACAGTTGTTATGCAATGCTTTTATATTTAAAGAATTAACGCTAAATCATATTGAAATGTGTTTAATGTTTTAAAAGCATTCTGTCACTGATCAAATAAAAAAAATATTCAAATGATTTATTCAGTAAATAGGCCGCAATGGGCACTTTTACACGTCATTTTTTTTAAACTACCAGCGCTTTCGGAAAGACCATCATTGCCAAGAAGAATGCGCCGCAAGAAACTCTCGCAAAGTAACAAAAAAAAATCGCAAAGTAACTATCATTTGAGTCACTTTGTGTTTGTGTATACTTCATTCGATCATTCATAGCCCCTTTAATGTGTGAAACCTATAAGAAAATGTGTACTTATGACATAAAATATTCATTCCTGTTTTCTAAAACACCAAAATTTCCGCAATAGGGTTCTTCAAACAGCAGTCCGAAGACAGACCTTTGGGCTTCCTGAATCCTTCTCGTATCAGGGACCGTCTCACAGGTCTCCTACATATCCATCGGGAGACCCCCAGTACGAACCCAGCGCTTGTTGCTGACAGACCCTCAAACGAATACGGGAGACCAGGGGTTGTGAACAATCAGAATCAGGATCAGTTTGGCATACCAAATCGTAATGGTTTCGTTGACCAAAATGCCGCAAATCAGAACGGAGTCTCTGAACCTTCTGTCTTTAATAATGATGGAGTACAAGAACCCAATAATGATGCTGATGCAAATCAACCAAAGGAAGAAAAAGATGGTGGACTTATAGTGATCCCAGGTGGTGGTGCACCAGCATTTGGAGGTTTCGTGTTCCCGGATAGCGAACCTACTGAAAAAACTAAAAAAACTGAAGATACTACTAAAGCTGCTGAATCTGCAGAGGTGCCAACTGAGGCAGAATATCCTCCTCTGACTCCAGTGCCCTCGACAGACACGAGGAACAATTTCAACTTTGGCCCGAGCGGAATTTTCCGTATGTTTTTTTATTTGAAGAAACTAACAAGAAGCTAATTTGGGTTCAACGGATGGTAGAAGTTAATTTATTTAGATGGTTACAGGGTCTTAAATGGTTACTATACTAAATTAACGTGACGGTAGATCTTTATTTTCATCCTTTAGAAAATTTTCATTCTGTCATAATAAAAAAAATGTTAAAGAAAAATACTATTGACGTCCTGTTATTTTTCATTGCTCTCTTTCGTTTCTTTCACTGTTCTTACCTTTTGTGTCTTTCCTTGACTAGTATCATTTAACTAGTTGTAATAATCATTTACATCACATTTGCATGTATGTGTAGTTTTTGTGACTAACATAAACCGTAACAAATTGCTTTTGTTATTTTTAATTGTTTGGTTTAATTAATATAAAAACCACATTGGTAAAAATTCAATCATGATGATGATGGTGATGATTTTAATGAAGTACCTAATTTTTTTTTAAATTGGTTGTTTTTGTTATTTTCGAATTGTTTGTTAGTACTTACTTTTAAAACCGCATTCGTAGAACTGCCAACTTTAAAAAATTCCAAAATATTTTACGTTTACTGAAAATTGAGATCACCCGCAAAGATATAATTAAAAACCAGCCAAAAGCATGTCGGACACGCCCAAAATAGGGTTCCGTAGCCATTACGAAAAAATTAAGTAATATTTTTCTAAGGATTTCGTATTTTATACGGAACTACTAATAATTTAGTACTCTTAAACTACTAATAATTTTCAAGAAAACTTAGCCGCTATAGTTTTCCTTGTAAGTTTGATATACTTACTACCATCCTGAATTTTTTCAAATTTTTCTACCCGCCGGTTTAGATTTTAGAGAGGGTGGGGGAGGGGACGCCCGATTTTAATGAAAATTTGCACTTTAAAGTTGAATATTTCGGAAACATATCACTGATTCGAAAAAGTCTTAGGAAACCCCAAATAGTTTTAAAAGACCTATCCAACGATACCCCACACTATTGGGTTGGATGAGAAAAAAAAATCACCCCCACTGTACGTCTTAAGGAACGCTAAAAAAATTTTTTTTTTTTTATAGTACCGTTTTGTCGGCATAGTTTATATATATATCCGTGCAATATTACAGCTTTCTAGCATTGATAGTCCCTGAGCAAAGCCACGGACAGACAGACAGACAGACATGGCGAAACTATAAGGGTTCCGTTTTTGCCATTTTGGCTCCGGAACCCTAAAAAAGGTTCTCTGACCTGGTACAAAGTATACTAAGCTTTAAAATGTACGTGACAACATAAACTGTACATTTGAAAAAAGTAAACGTAATGCCAGCTTAAGATTTGGAAATCCTATAATACAAGTAAAATTAAAACACCAGTATTAAACGTCATCAAAATCCTTCAATCTGATTTGAATTAGACGTATACCTGCGCGTACGCAGCGTTCATCGGGCGTGACATTGACAAGTCGGCCGGCCTCAGTGCAGTGTTTCGAGGTTGATCGGTTACTTAATAGCATAGCGTAATAATTTAGTAATGGTACCTACATAAAATTTAACCATACAAAACGATTGAGCGGAAATGTGGTACCAAAATGTCCCATACAAAATTGTATTCATTTATTGCAACTATCGTGTCACAACGGAATCTTACATACAAACGTTAATATGTCTGAACTTCATCCGCACACACACGCACGCTCACATAATTTCGCATTTATAATATTTGTAGGAAATTTCAACCGGGTTTTTAACCCCCGACGCAAAAAGAGGGATGTTATGAGTTTGACCGCTATGTCTGTCTGTGTGCCTGTCTGTGGCACCGTAGCTCTTAAACGGGTGGACTGATTCGGATGCGGTTTCTTTTATTTAAAAGCAGGTTCTCTAGCGATGGTTCGTAGACATATTTTATCAAAATCGGTTTAGCCGTTTTTGAGATATTGAAGTTTGAAGTGACAAATTCGGGGGTTTTCAACTATTCGTTGGTTAGGTTATATGTACATTTGAAAGTACCTAAATACTTATAGGGAACGCATGCCCAAGAGTGGATTTTCTACTGCTGATATGATGATGATGATGATGATGATGATGATGATGATGATGATGAAGTAGATATCTGAAGCGACAAATTCGCAACAAACCGGACGAAAAGAATTCGACGCTAATTATCACAATTTATTCAAATTAGTTACGCACATTGAATAGAAATACCTTTATTTACTAAGGGGCTGTTTCATCATCCATTGATTAGTGTTAATTGACGGTTAAATGTGATGCCGTCTCTATTTGTTTCGTTCGAATAGACGGACACGGCATCATATCAACTAACGCGAGTAATATAAGATAAGATTAAGATGTTGAAATAAGCTTTATGGCCTATTTTATAACCTACAACTTTTGAATAAATAAGCCTTCGCCAACAAACTTTTCGCAAGCAAAACAAGCAGCTTGGCGAAAATATTTTCAAGTTGTTATTTTTGTAAATTGTGGTTAATGAAAAAAAAAATATATATATTTAACCGTCAGTTAACACTAATCAATGGATGGTGAAACAGCCCCTAAGTGTTGATTATTTAAATGACATTCAGATGGGTACAAAAACTTGATTGGACAAGGTAAACCGGTGGTTATTACCCGACTGCGATACAGTAAGGTGTTATGTTTGGTTGTATGCGATGTAATTTGATAAATCTATCTAGTCTATACTTTAAAATTAAGCTTATAAGGTAAACGTTCGAGTGCTCGTCACTGTCCCAATAGTTGGCATCTTTAATCTTATGTCATTAGCAGGGATCTGAAGGATTAGCGTTATTGTTCGCAACAATGTGGACATGACTGCAAAAGTAATAAAATAATTAACCAATTAATTAATTTCTTAACTGAGATTTAACTTTGATTCAGTATCATTATCATCCCAGCCTATTTAAGTCCCATAACTGGGCACAGGCCTCCTCTAAGAATGAGAGGGCTTGGGCCGTAGTTCCCACGCGGGCCCAGTGCGGATTGGGAACTTAACACATACCATAGCCATACCATACCAGTAGGTAAAAAGATAACACAAATATTTTTATATTGAATAAATATAAATATTTTATATTTTTTATGTGTGTTTTTCTTGTCAATAAATGTTGTGAGTTTGTGAGTTTGAGTTTGAATAAAAGAAGCACTATTTGTTTACAACTTTTCTGTGATCAGTCCAAATATACCCATTCCAAGTAACATTTTACTAGGGTAATTATTTTTAAAACATCTGTAAATTGTTATCTCCAGTAATTTAATAGCAATTTTAAGAAACTAATTAATAATTAATTTATTAATTAATTAAGGCGTCATGTCCACAATATTGCAAACAATGACGCTAATCCATCCGATCCCTGGTCATTAGCAATAGAGATAGCAGGGTGTCGGCTATTGGGTATGAGCGTGACGAGGACTCGTACGTTTACCTTACTAGGGGGCGCTACATTTATTCATGTTGTGAATACCTTAGCCTTGTCTATTGCAAATTGTAGGAGAAGGGGGCTAAGATTAGGGTGCAAAAATCATTATTCAGTTTAGCAATGAGACCTTATAAAGCTTTATTATCAGAAAATAACGTAGGTTACTGTTTATCCCAGGAAAATGCCAAGTTTTCACGGCCGTTAGGCAAAATGACGAGTATGCTTAAAAAGTTGGTAAACCCCGACTTTGTCACTCCAAATTCAATATCTCAAAAACGGCTTAATCGATTTTGATTAAACATATCTAAAAACCATTGCTAGAAACCTTGATTTCATATAAAAAACCGCATTCAAATCGGTCGACCCGTTTAAGAGCTACGGTGCCACAGACAGACAGGCACACATAGCGGTCAAACTTATAACACCCCTTTTTTGCGTCGGGGGTTAAAAACAGTTAGTGTAAGTGCGACTCATACTACTCCACCTCTCTTGAAATTATAGAGACAAGACTTACTACCCAACCGATAAATAACTACAAGTTTAGTATATACGATATATACACACGATAAATATAACACCCCTCTTTAAGCGTCGGGGGTTAAAAAACACATAGAATATACACAAGTTTTAAGGGCTAAAATCCACTGGCCCGACCAGGGACCGAACCTAAGTCTTTAAGCTTCGTAGTCAGGTTTTCTAACCACTGAGGCTCTCATCGTCAAAAAAATGACAAATCCAAATCACTTTTGTCCCGAAGCACTTGTCTAACATCTTCATATTTCCAGAGGAAACATGCCAGACCGTGGATAATGACATCGGCAGCTGCATCCAGGTCTCAGAATGCCAGCCGTATGTGGCGCTGATCCAGCAGTCTCGAAGCAACCCTCGGGCATTGCAGCTCCTGAGGCAGGCGCATTGTGGCTTCCAAGGAAACTACCCTAAGGCAAGGCTCTTAAATGATTATGCTTACAGTGCAACAGCCAGCACTACGGTGTCACTTACATAGATGAGGAACACAGGTGTTCAGTGCTTACGTACCATCTAACAGTCAAGGAGCAACCCTCGAATATTGAAGCTGCTAAGGCAGGCGTATTGTGGCCTCCAATTGAAGTGCCCTCAGGCAAGTCTTTGCCGAGGAATACCCAGCAGCCAGCACCCAGCAGTGATGGATGGATGAATCAACTCTAGAACGCTACTGCTTCATTAGCAGACATGCTGTGGCGTTCAAAGGAACAGTTAAACAAGTCTCTTTCCTAAAGAATACAGATGTCCCATCCAAATGTGGTGCTAATCGAGCAGTAGTGTAGAAATCTTTAAGTTCTACAGCTGCGGAGAGATTTGTACTGCATTTTTTTTTACATGCTACTGACCGTGATTGACCTCACCTGATGTTAAGTACAGGAGGCCAAAGATGTAAGGAATTCTAAGAAAGCAGCCGTAAAGCAAGTCTCTTTGCTGAGGAAGCCCCGTGTTGAGTGTCTAAGATGTGATGACCTCATATTTTTATTAATTATACCTACAGGTCTGCTGTCCCCGCCCTGGGTTCTCCAGCGAGCTACCTTCAACTCCTTCAACCACCACGACCACGACTACCACAGAGGCCGCTGTGGTCATGCCCGAAGACCCGAAGCCAAAGCCTGCCGCTGTCCAACTGCCTGAGGCCCCGACCTGTGGCTTCAGCAATGCCTCCTTTAGCAGAGTTGTGAATGGTGTTCCAGCTGAACTCGGTAAGGAGATACTTACGATACCACTGAAGTATTAGAAGAATAGAAAGGCTTTCGTGCGTATTCTTTCCGGAATTGATTCCGTCATTTTATCGCCTCTGCTGTTTCAAGAGCAACAACAACAACAACTGCAGCAGTTTTACCTACATTATTTACATACTTACCCTTTTTGAATATGGTAAAATTTCGCCCAACCAAGCCACAGTTGCAAGTTAACGGGTACCTACATGTCCCAGCGCGCGACATGATAATGCCCAGTAGTTCCAGGAGATGACAGTCTGCTGCCACCTCTTTTGCTAATGATATAAAATTACAGATGGCAAATACTGGGACAGTGACCAGCCCGATGGGCGTCTACTTTATAAAATACAGAATACAGAAAGCACTTCCTAACTTTCATCAACAATTTCCATGTACAAATTCATAAAGCTTCTGTTCTAATGTGTAACATGTGGGTAGGTGACTTCCCCTGGATGGCGCTGCTGGGCTACAAGGGGCGGCGCAGCGGCGACGGCACCCGCTGGCTGTGCGGCGGCTCGCTCATATCTGTGCGTCACGTGCTCACCGCGGCCCACTGTATTCACACCAGAGAGGAGGAACTGTGAGTACACTGGGTCACTAGTAATGTGTGGGTAGGCTAACTTCGGCCCACTGCAAACACACCAGAGGGGAGGAACTGTGAGTACACGGGTCACTTGTAATGTGTGGGTAGGCTCACTTTGGCCCATGGCATACACACCAGAGAGGAGGAACTGTGAGTACGCAATGGGACACTTGTTACGTGTGGGCAGATGAATTTCCCTGTATGACGCTACTGGGCGACAAGGGACGGTGGGTCACTTGTAATTTGTGGGCAGGCGACTTCCCCTGGATGACGCTACTGGGCGACAAGGGTCGGTGGGTCACTTGTAATGTGTGGGCAGGCGAGATATTAGTATAATAAAGTATTCGTTTCAAACCTCGATATTTTTTCTGTGGTTTCAACTACACGTAGGTAAAAAATAAAAGTTATAGCATATCCTACTCCTTCTTTATTATTGCGGGTTCTACGGGGTTTCGGTCTCTGCAGTTGATGGTCAGTGATGCAGGGAAGAACCTCGTAGGGGGTAATGACACTAATGTCATAGTTTATTTACTTGTCGGGGAAAACTAATTTACAGTCCAATGAATCACTGCAAATCGCTAAAATCACACCTCTTCGCAAATTAGCTATATTTATACAGTGACTAAGTATATCGAGAAGCGACGGCTGTACTAAAATAGCGTATAAAAACATCATTACCGTTGTGTAATAAGCCCCATCAAGTCATTATGATGTAAAACGAGGCATTGTGTTGATTCGTAGAATAAAATGATGAGTCAAATCCGAAATAAAAAGTGCATGGCGATTTGGCATAGTGTTCCTGATATACCTATATATGCCCGCTGATTGTTATGTCAAATGTTAGTATATATTTCGTTCATTATACAAAATGAGGGGATTCGATTTGTAGCATTCGAACATGGCGGATGTAGACGATATCTAATTTTGGTATTTCTGCTTCTTTGGCTAGTTGAAGTATAATTTTGATAGTGTTTTATGCGGCGATTAACCTTAACAGTGAACAGTGATCACAAAATCCTATATTGCTCTCGTGTCTGACATTTTTTAATGCGCAAGTGGTCTCCGTGTGGTTTCTGGAATTTTGCTATCAAGTTGCAAAAACTACAATCACCGTACAACATGCATAAGAAGAATATATTTATCTTTAATTTAACTGACATTGGCCCAAGCCTTATGGCCGCCATTAAGAGGAATAAATAAATATACAAAATGATAGGTATTCCATATGAAAATTATGGCAAAGGTCGTTATGCTAAATTAGTGTTCCGTAATAAGTACTTATAAAAACGTTTTGCTTTTAAAAGTGATGCACTTTCTCGTGTGGAATAACTCACATCGGGCTTTTTAATTGCAATATATCTACGGGATACAATCTTAAAGCATCAACTTTCACTAATGTTCATAATAATACGGTTAAAATGAAGACTTTTTGTCAATACCCGCGTAAATTGAGAATAATCCCGCAATTCCAATGCAACTGTCGGACGGATCTAATGATTTACACGGGTAGAGCTCCGAAAAATACTAGTTCTTTTATAATCTAGTCAAATAATTGAGTTTCATAGTTTACGCAGAATTTCCTTCATTTACCTAAGCCTTAGGTATATTATACGTAAAATGTTTAAGTTTTTTACAAGGTCATTAGCTAGAGCTAGAGCTATAGTAGGTTAAGCCATGGATATAAATAAATCATTTGACATTGTTTTCAGTAAAACACCTTTTTCCTGGAAAACAAAACATATGTATTTTGCACATCATCATCATCATCATCATGTCAGCCGAAAGACGTCCACTGCTGGACATAGGCCTCCCCCAAGGCTCTCCACTCAGACCGGTCTTGTGCACTTGTATTTTGCACATATATCATTACTATTACGTCGTACTGCTATAAATACTAATGCAGTTTCCATCGGTATGAGATACCTATATAACAGTTACCTTTATAATTATGATATTAAGCATTGTCGCATTATGTTACAAATCGTTTATTACGAAGGATAACCGGCTAGGATGACCATTTTCCACTTCGGTTTTACAAGCATTTATTTAACTTCTTGTTTCCGTCAAATCTTGCTAGTTAATTTTGATGCATTTTTAATTTTGACCTTCGACAATGCAAGTACAACCAAAAGTGCAATCAGCAAAAAATCTTAAACACTGCCGCATGGTCAGAGCAGTGCCTAAAAATGTTTTCTGATTTAACGATTAACGATTATTGGTCCTCAAAGTTGAGGACCAATAATTTATTTAAATTCAAAGTTATTTGAAAATGTTACGAAACAAAAGTAGATCAGTATGCGAATGGAATCGAACCTTGTATTTAAAACTCCATGGTCAGAGCCACCCTGTATTTTTTAAAAATATAAAACTTTACTCTTGGCATTAGTAGATGAGCAATTTTATTTTTTTTATTTTTAAGCTGACCAGCAAATGTCTTCTAATCTTAAGGCACTGTTACACATGCTCGTTACTAGCATGCTTATGAGCATGCCACTAATGAACATGCTCATGGACTGAAGTAAACGCGTACACACTCTTATTAGAGTTCCGGAGCCAAAATAGCAAAAAATAAATGGAACCCTTATAGTTTCGCCATGTCTGTCTGTCTGTGCGTCCGCGGCTTTGCTCAGGGACTATCAATGCTAGAAAGCTGTAACTTTGCACGGATATATATGTAAACTATGCCGACAAAATGGTACAATAAAAAAATAAAAATATTTTTTAGAGTACCATAGACGAAGAACAAACCTGCAAAGAAATTCAATGGTGCGTGTGAAGTTCCCAATCCGCACTGGGCCCGCGTGGGAACTATGGCCAAGCCCTCTTGTTCTGAGAGGAGGCCTGTGCCCAGCAGTGGGACGTATATAGGCTGGGATGATGATGATGACCATAGACGTAAAGTGCGGGTGACTTTTTTTTCTCATCCAACCCTATAGTGTGGCGTATCGTTGGATAGTTCTTTTAAAACCATTAGGGGTTTACTTAAACGATTTTTCGATTCAGTGATATTTTGTTTGCGAAATATTCAACTTGAAAGTGCAATTTTTCATGAATATCGAGCGTCCCCCCCCCCCCTCTAAAATCTAAACCGGTGGGTGGAGAAATTTAAAATAATTCAGCATGGTAGTAAATATATCAAACTTTTAAGGAAAACTATAGCGGCTAAGTTTGCTTGAGAAATATTAGTAGTTTTAGAGTAAATAGCAGCCTAAGGTATAAAAATAAAATATACCTAAACTTGGAAATTCCATATAAAATACAAAATTCGTAATGGCTACGGAACCCTATTTTGGGCGTGTCTGACACGCTCTTGGCCGGTTTTACCTTTCCCCCTTCCACCCCCGTCACCCGTCTCGAGCATGCCACTAATAAGCATGCTCGATAGTAGCTTGTCCTGTTCACACATGCTACTACGTAGCATTTGCTCGATAGTAGAATGCTCTCTTGCTACTAACAAGCATGTGTAGCAATACTAACAGTGGCCTTACTTGATGGTGAGTGTAAATAAAGATGTATCTCACTGATTACTGAACAACCTATAGCTGTATTCGTGCTTGGCCGGTTTTAATGGCACAATCATTAATTGCTTTTGAAACCGCAAACAAACCGCACGAAATTATTTACTACATGTTTTATCCTGCAAGTTACATCACTGCAAATTGCATAAGGTGACATCTAAATATGCATATACCGGGTGTGGCCTGTAATATGAGCAAATAATTAAAACATAGATCATATTCCTCAAACTGAACAACATAAGTTCAGCGACTTTTAAAATTTTTTTTTTTTAATTTTAATTACATTTTAAAGTTTAGCTTCTTCGAGAAGCAATGTCAAGCAAAAATGCTTGATGTTTGTAGCGTGACAGGCGACGTCAGTGTGTTCTAGGATGGCGTACATTGATAGCAGTATTTAATTTTTATGAAAAAAGAAAATTACAAAGACTCCATTATTTTTAAAAGTCGCTGGACTAATGTTGTTCAGTTTGCGAGGACGATCTATGTTTTTTGTTTTTAATTTTTTGCTCGTGTTACAGGCCAGACCCACCCTATAACTAAAATAAATTTTATTTATACCATCTAACATCCATTACTAAAACTATATATATAAACTAAACTAATGTTACAAAATAAAATAAATAAAAAATTAAAATAAAATCCGTTTATTTCAGACCATGAGATCCATATTAGGTGTTAGTTATAAAGGCATAGTATGTTAGTAGAAATTGTTAACTAAAACTAAGACACAAAAAAAGGCGGCTGTCTTGGGAGGATATCTGAGACGTATAAAGGAATCAAGGTTGTAATTTCCTATTTGTTCCTTCCAATCACAACCCCCACCCAATACTTCACGAGCGGACAATCGAGGCGCTCCGCCAATACTCTCAGCAGGCCGTTGCCGCTACCACGCACTCGGTTCAATAAAGAGGCTATCCTGTTTCGCCTACTGGCAAAAAAGTCGTCCGTTCTTGCCTCGGCGAACATGCCGGACGCACTACAGTGCCTTGGTAGCCGCAACAGCATTATGAGAATATTGTTATATTGCACTCTTAATGCATTGTATGCACTTTGCGTGAATCTCACCCACAGGCTGCACGCGTAAAATGTCTGACAATATGACTTAAACAGTGTTAGTTTGTTGAAAAAATGTTATCCAAATTTTTTGTCTCAGGCATTGACCCCAAGACACTGGCAGCATTACCTCTCTGAACTGTTATAACTGGTTTATATGCGAATATGTATACAGGTTATGTTATACGATGCTGAAACTGGATGGTTGCATGCGAACCTGTTATTTTGATGTAGCAATAGTTAGAAATAATATAAACAATCTTGGTGAGTTATATCACTAAAAAACGCTAATTAAAAAAAAAATACAAACAGTGGAACATAGAACCTCCTCCTTTTTTGAAGTCGGTACCATATTATGAAACCGTAAAAAATCTTTAAACGCATTGATATCTTCGTCCTTTTTTTCGAAGTCGATTAAAAAAGAACTATTATACTGTAATTAATGGACGTCTAGATGTCTAGATAACACATATTTAAGCTACTTTTTACCCCGATATTCCCACGGAATTGGGATAAAAACCTTGATATTGCAAACGCTAGGATTAGAGACACGAAATTTGCAATGCAAACGTTAATAAAAATCCACAATGGAATTTTCGGAAATTTCCACGGGAATTTACTAAAATCCCGGAATTTCAATTTAATTGCGTGATCTAATGAATATCGCGTGCGAAGCCACGGGTAATGTCTAGTTTTAAATGATTAGATTTGTAACTACTTACCTTTCCCAGGTACCTAGTCCGGCTGGGAGAGTTGGACATAGCGAGAGAAGACGAAGGAGCGACACCCATAGACGTGCCCATCAAAAAGAACATTAAACACGAAGAATACGACTCGAAGGCTTTCACCAACGACATCGGCATCCTCGTGCTGTCCAGGAACGTGCAGTACACTGGTACGTATTGTATCTCCCTCATCAAGTGCCTCTCCAACTAGTGAAGGTTGGCAGTCAGCTCCGCACATCTGATTCGGTCTTTAGCCAGTCTATAAAGCTCCGTGGCGCTTTTAACTCCCGTCCATTCCCGTATATTGCGTAGCCACGATTTCTTCCTACAACCCACTGCTCTTTTGCCTACCACTTTGCCCATCATTATCAGTTGCAAGAGTTCGTATCTTTCGTGTCTTAACACGTAACTCTGATAGGATAGGATAGAAAAATATATTTTTCTTTTATTATGTCTTTGGTTTTTGCTTCATAATTTTGACCTTATGAATTTGTCAACAGCCCTGATAAAGCCGATCTGCATCCCGCGCTCGAGCGAGCTGCGTGCGCGCAGCTATGAGAACTATAACCCCCTTATCGCGGGGTGGGGAGACACTGAGTTCCGTGAGTAACAATATCGCAACTTTGGAGATAGCACAGTTTTGTCGCAAAGAAGCGAAAAGTAAAATTATCATTTGAGACTTAGATATGAGATGCCAAGTAGGTATTTCAATAAAGTCTCTATTGCCAACTACTAAATCCGTACTTCAGCACATAAAAGGCCAGGGACAACCACTGACACATATTTTCCTAAGAAAATAGTCATGAAATGTCGCTACCGACGATCGCGACCACTCTGTCAAAAGTATAATACTCGTATATGTATGCTGGCAGCGTGAGGGAAAGCAAACAATACCGCCCTTTAGAGACCCGTAACATAAAGCGCTCGGTTGCGTTAAACCCTGCGATAAACGCTGCGTTAAACGCAATGCGTTTGACGCACATCAATTTGCATCAAATAATCTAGAGCTAAATTGGACGCCCATCAGGGTCTATGGCATCATATTAAATTAATATTCAAATTCAAATCATTTATTCAGTAAAAAGGCCGCAATGGGCACTTTTACACGTCATTTTTTAAACTACCAGCGCTTTCGGAAAGACCATCATTGTCAAGAAGAATGCGCCGCAAGAGTCCACAAGATGCTGAATGAGTTCATCATCATCATCATCAGCCTACAGCAGTCCACTGCTGGACATAGGCCTCTTCCATGGCGCGCCACAACACTCTGTCTTCAGCCCCTCTCATCCATCCGCCGCCAGCGATCCTCTTAAGGTCATCCGTCCACCGTGCCTCAGGACGCCCTACACTACGTTTTCCCGTCCTTGGTCTCCATGAATGACTGAATGAGTTAATAAAAAGTTATTATATTGTTGCCCAGGTGGCCCGGCTGCCACGCACCTGCAAGTCCTCCAGCTGCCCGTAGTGAGCAACGAGTACTGCGCGCAGGCGTACTCGGCGTACAAGGCGCAGGTCATCGACGGACGCGTGCTGTGCGCCGGCTACAAGAAGGGGGGCTCCGACGCCTGCCAGGGGGACAGCGGGGGGCCGCTCATGCAGCCCATTGTGAGTACAAACAACATTCTAGTAAGCATACCCGGCGTACATGGCGCAGGTCATCGACGGACGCGTGCTGTGCGCCGGCTACAAGAAGGGGGGCTCCGACGCCTGCCAGGGGGACAGCGGGGGGCCGCTCATGCAGCCCATTGTGAGTACAAACAACATTCTAGTAAGCATACCCGGCGTACATGGCGCAGGTCATCGACGGACGCGTGCTGTGCGCCGGCTACAAAAAGGGGGCTCCGACGCCTGACAGGGGGACAGTGGGGGGCCGCTCATGCAGCCCATTATGAGTACTAACCACAAACAAACCTCAAATCTCAACCACACTAACCAACACCACCTAACCAAACCTCATTCTAGTAAGCACACATTCTGTGAGTAAACCTGAGCTAATCAGTGGGAAGTAAGGCTCGGATGATAAATAAAATTAATTTGAATTTAAAACGGCTGAACCAACCTTTTTTACCTCCACAAAATAACCCCATAACCAATCAATTCTTTCCGAACTCATCTCTCGTTCTGTGAACATGACAATTAGAATAGAATACTTTATTAAAATACTTTACAAAATGATAACAATGATCAGCATTGTACCTACCAATTTAGGCTGAGCCTGTATCTTGGCACTCACTAAGTCAGGTTACAAATCAGACAGATAAGTAAGTAGAATTTATCGTAAAAAATAAATTATGAATACAACATCTCTTTTCCAGTGGAACAGCGAGACATTCAAGACCTACTTCTACCAGATCGGAGTGGTGTCCTTCGGGAGGAAGTGCGCTGAAGCTGGCTTCCCAGGAGTCTACACTAGGGTCACCAACTTCGTGCCCTGGATCGAGCAAACCATAGCGAATAATTGATTGGATAATACTTAGAGGAATGGTTTTGTGTGGACATTATCTACGTCAATTAATCAGAGAGCTATCTCACAACAATTCAAAATTGTTGAAAACCCCCGCCGCCGTCATTTCCAATTCTAGTATCTCATGAACGGCTGGAGGGATTTTAATGAAATTTATCTAAAAACCGGCTCGATTAAACTAGCTTTCGATTTAAAAAAATGCATTGTAATCGGTCTATTCATTTGTGAGCTATGACGCCACAAACAGACACAAACACGTCAAATTTATAACACTTGCTTTGGGGGCTAAAAACAAGTTAAAATTGTTTTATTGTCATTGTTCAACTAAGTTAACGTCCGACCGAAACTAGTATCTGTCTGCCATCTAAATAGAAATTGCAACCAAATTTCGGTTTCTGTTTTAAATTCGGTCAAAACCGAAATTTAATTCGAGGGCGATTCTAGCGTAATGTAAACATGGTGTTCATTTCAGCTTTTGTGATTACGATTTGCGTTCATAAAAGCGGTTATTTGATAATTTGATAGTTTTTTAGCTCTGCGAGTAAGTAGCCAAGACAAATTAGCATAATGCGTGAGTGGCTGAGCCACTCGACGTTATTTTATTGCTCCCGAACGCCGAATCCAAGAATGAAATTTCGGCATAGGTCCTAGCATCAAAACTGAAAGTTCGGTTAGATACTACTAGAACTAAGCAATCGCCGACTTTAAATGAGAATGTAATTAATGTATGTAGGCAATAAAATAAGTAATTAATAACGCTAAGATTAATTTGAAAAAAAAAATCTGCAAGTTTTTTTATTGACTGTATTTTTTGTTGACTTACTTGCATTGTCACCCAACATACAAGTACATCAGTATATCAAAACTCAGATAAATTTTACTACTACTGGAAATCGAAATTGACTTCCAAGATTTAAAGCAAACAAACAAATAGAGAGGGACATAATGAACAAAAGATCCAATGTGTTGAAAAGTTTAGATTAATTACCGAATCGAAAAAAATAATATTTTAGTATAATACTAAGAAACAACTTATAAATAGCTAAAGAACAAATGAATTTTCTTACGTCCAGTGAAAAACTTGATGCATATTTTATTTAGATACTTTAATAAAACATATAAGTAATGCACTAATAAGAAAACCATACTTAGATTAGATATTTAATTTCTTTAAGACAAAATAATAAGCTCTCATTATATTTTATATGAATAAAGTATTATGTTGTTATTATATATTTATCAAAGTAGGTATACAATTTGATATGTAGATATGGCATATTTTTCTTTTTAATCAACTCCTTAATTTAGTAGATAAATAGAAATAAATCAAAACGCAGAAATAATACTAAATTTTACAAACTAAATAAAAACTATATTAAAAACTAAACTATATCTAAAAAAGGCCCCTGCGGCATTGTGCCGAAGATGCTGGCAGCATTTCCTCGTTGAATCGCTAGGCTAATTCTTTGAGCAGGGTAGCTGCCAGCTATTATTTTTGTTTGAGAAATTATTTTGTGTCCAATATATTCTTGCAGTGACGTTTTTTTTTAATTTTGATGACGTAGTTATAAATTATCGTAAGTAGGTATTTAAATAAGCTTTAATTGTACTGTTTTTTATACAATTAGTATGCTAGCGCACGACCAGTGAGAATTAAAGGATGTGAACAAATTCTTTGTTTTATTCCAACTACATGCCCGTTTCGACATGATGTAACAGGTAGGCTAAGGCTGCGGCTCCACTGAGGCGGAGACGAGCGGAGCGGAGAGGAGACGTGTAGGGATCGACCAATCTCTACACGTCTGATGATAATGAGGCGGAGACGAGATGTGTATTCAACTTAAATGATTTCGATCCCCACACGTCTCCTCTCCGCTCCGCTCGTCTCCGCCTCAGTGGAGCCGCAGCCTAATGAGGAAAATGAGACCAAGTCCTCTTTTTCTAGTACAACATGTAATGAAATGACAGTGAGGACACCTTGACCCACACTTTATAACCTAACCTAACCTAACCAATCTTAGAAAAGTTGAAAACATCCAACATCGCAATTTCAATGTTCAATATCTTAATAATGGCTAAACCGATTTTTATCATACATAGTTAAGAACCGCAAAGAAACTTTCTCGTAAAAAATATTGCAGATTTACATAACCGTTTTCAAGTTACAAGATCCCTTTCCGAAATATTAACCTTTGAAATGCGAATTTTCGTTCGTGTTCAAGTTTAAGCTACATAGGTGAATAGATATAAAGGTACTTGGTACTTGAAAAAAAATCACAGCAACAGTAGGTATACGAAAGACATTACCTATACGAAACGACATTTTGACGGATATGTATAGATATTGGCGCGAGCCAAAGAGGCACTTGATCTGTTATTTATGACTGGCAACAAACAAAATAATCCAGATAAATCCGGTTAAACATCGCAAACTTTTGTAACTTACTTACTTACACTTAAGCTTTATAAAATCTCAAATCACAGTCAATACTATGAAATGAGGCATTACAATAAAGCCAGTTTGCATCAGCTAGTCCACCATTCATAAAATAAGCGGACATACAGTCAAAAAAATTAAATAATGCTGGAACCTTCATGCCACTGATCGCATATTGAAATTCCATACATTTGCTAAAGTAATCATAGCGAATTTTTTTTTTATTTGACTGGATGGCAAACGAGCAAGTGGGTCTCCTGATGGTAAGAGATCACCACCGCCCATAAACATCTACAACACCAGAGGTATCGCAGATGCGTTGGCAACCTAGAGGCCTAAGATGGGATACCTCAAGTGCCAGTAATTTCACTGTCTTACTCTCCACGCCTGCTGCTTCACGGGAGGATTAGCGAGCAAGATGGTGGTAGCAATCCGGGCGGACCTTGCACAAGGTCCTACCACCTGCAAATTGGTTATGAAAAGGTCGCACCCTGGTACCATTCAGTTTTCTCGGCAATACTTAGGTACCTATTTAATTTGAATCCTATCACACTCAATGTTATGCGTGACGATTATTTGTAGATCTCAATACGGTGATAACAATTGATAAGAGATAAATTGATACCATTCAATACATTGGCTCACGCCGATGAGGCTGCACGAAATTGTTGATAGTTCATGAACATTTTAGTCTAAAAGTGAGAGGACACTTTGACGGTTCCTTGTGAAATTAAACATTAGTGACAAAACAACGACAGAGTATGTACTTAAAGTGATACGGAAATTTCATGATCGGGAGAGGGATATTTTGTGGGTGTCGACGTAATGGCAGCCGGAGGTAAGAGCTGAGAATATCTAACCGAATTTAGTATTTAACCGAAACCGAATTTTGGTTCCCGTTTCAGTGTCGACCGAAATTTAATTCGAGGGCGGTTATAGAGGCAAATACTTGATAAATTTATAGTTTGGTAGCTTTAAAAGTTAATTTATTCAAGGTACTCATGTGGAATAATATCGTAGCTCAATGGGGGAGGCCTATATGTCCAGCAGTGGACAGCTATAAGCTGATGATGATGAATAAAGTAGTTACAACAAAGTAGCAGACACACAGGTGGTGACGAAAATTCCTCTCAAACGCCGCACAAAATTCCACAACTTCATTTCGCCAGATTTTTGTCAACTCAATTTAACGCTGATACCGAACTGTAAGGGTTCCTTATAAGGACTAATATAACAAAATTTGTTTGTTATTATACTGTGTTCTAATCTGTAACTAGCTGTTGCGCCCGACTTCGTCTGCAAAGAATTCGTTTATCGCGCGCCGTCAGGAACAACTCATTGTTTCAGGATGAAGGAATATTATAAATTTTGGTCTACTATTATAACGTACTTATGCAAAATTTTGTAGCAATCAGTTCAGTAGTTAAGGCGTGAAACAAAACAAGTAAACAACGCACTTTCTAATATAAGTAACGATAGCATGGAGATATACTATCCGATATGCGAGTGGCTGAATACGAGTATCTATTAAATGTCTAGGTAAAATATATTTTGAATCGCCCATTGCTTACTATGATTTTACTACGATTTGATTTGGTGCCCTAATGGTTTGATCAATGGCCTCTCAAGCAGAAGATCGTGGGTTCAAATCTTCTGAGTTTTCAAAATTCATGTACGAATTGCATTTGGAATTTACTACGAGACCTATGGTGTAGATAACATCGTGAGGAAACCTGCACAAATCTGGGAAGTAATTCAATGGTGTGAGTGAAGTTTCCAATCCGCCCACCTACCGCCCAATTGGGCCTGCGTGGGAACTAATGCTCTATAATGCTCAAGACCTCTAATTCTGAGAGAAGGCCGTGCCCAGCAGATGTACGTATACAGCGTGTTGACAGCGTGTATTGTTGATATACCTTCAAACTGTAACCAGGCGTAGATTTAAGTAAGTGATCCAAACAAATTGTTAATTTAGAATTAACTCCCAGAGCGTAATTAACTTTTGTTTTTTTTTAGAGCAGCAATGTAATGCGTACAATAATTTATACGAGAGAGAAGCGTTCTGTGACAGCTGTCACGTCAACAAGTTTGACGTTTTGAATAAAAACAAAGTAGTATCACGTAGTGATACATTGCGTGGTAATTAATTTTCTAAGGAAAATAATAAGTATTTTTTTTAACAAAACATAATAACTAACTACCCTTAAAGTTTGAAGTTGTATCAAAAATACACGCTGAATGGTCTGGGATGATGATGATCGTATGTGAAATTGAAATTAATAATGTAGGTACTTTCTTCAGGTCTCTGGACGTTGCTGCAGAAGCTATGGGTCTTCTTGAAGACGCACCTCTTCTCTCTGAAGCGGTTCGGCTTGTTCGTGCAGGGGGCGATGCTGACCCTCGTGGTGTTGGACACTAATGTCACGCTGCTGCTAAAACGGGACGCTGCGAAAGGATACATGCCAGACAACATCCATGGTAATGGATCAATCAACTTTTTAGTGTTGTTATTCTGCCCGTAACCAGAAGGCATCAGTGGAAACACTTTGATAGAAAAATGTTTGCAATTTATTTATTGAAACAGGCGTTACTTTGCGAAGGTCCGTATCAATTAACTAAAACCATTACTTGCTTTGCTCACGACACAGTCAGTCAATGTATGAGGTGCATAGGATAAATTCGTGTCTGTATCGTTGTCCAGCGGTGGTGTAGCGGTATAGCACACGGCACGGAATGCCGAGGACCTGGGTTCGATTCCCAGCGCTGGTCTTATTTTTCTGGTTTTTCTGTGCATCTATATTTCAGTTTGTATTTTTGATATAGGTTTTACGGGATGTCCGTAAAAGTAACAAAAAATTTGGAATTGAAATAAAAAATACAAAAAGATTCCAAACAAACAATCTTAACTCAATGTTCAATCAATCAATCAAATGCTTTGCTTTATTCGAAACGCGTCACTGTAGGTTGGGTTTGTATTATTTGCTAAGTAATTGTTTTAGTTTAATAACACGTACCACAGGATAGGAGTTCTGAAAACAGCTGGTTGACAAAAATGGTGGCCAAAAGGCTGGGATCTATATTTTTTTACAAATTAGCATTTTCATCACCACTTTTATGATGATAATGATGTTGAATGTCCAAAATGAAAGATCCTGAAAATATTAACAGGTGTTCGCAGCAAATATTCCGGATTAGATAACTAATCTTATCTTATCTTAGTATTTAAATGCCTAATAGCCTAAACCGAGTCAATTACCGTTAAGCCGAAGTTCAACTCAGAATGAATCATGAAATGAAGATAATAACTACTAGAAAACATCGTGAGGAAACCTGCACAACCTGCAAAGAAATTCAGTGGCGTAGTTTCCCACGTGGGAGCTACGGCCCGAGCCCTCTCATTCTGAGAGGAGGCCTGTAGTTCATGAATACTTTTTTGAGATAATAGTGTGTTTTGCCTTGCTTTCCAAGCCAGTGAGCTGGAGTCTGAAGTTCATAATTGGGTATAGAGAGCGCTGCTGGCCGTTATCGCATCAGGCCATAAGTCCCTTTTTGCGATACCCTTGTAGGTGGTAGGCTTGTGCAAGGTCCACCCGCATTGCTACCACCATCTTACTCGCTAATCCTGCTGTGAAGCAGCAGCGCTTGCACTGTTGTGTTTTGGCGGAGAGTAAGACAGCCGGTGAAATTACTGGCACTTGAGGTATCCCATCTTAGGCCTCTAGGTTGGCAACGCATCTGCAATCCCCTTGGTGCAGTTGCAGGTGTCTATGGGCAGTGGTGATCTCTTACCATCAGGAGACCCACTTGCTCGTTTGCCTTCCAGCCGAATAAAAAAAACCCTCGGATGCGTCCTATTATAAAACTGGACACGGCATGAACAAGTGACTCTCGCAGTTTTAACAGAGATTCGAATTTTTCAGATTGGGTGCAAGTGAGTGCAGCTGTGGTGGAGTTCACGTTTGGCGCGCTGATCGCGTGGTGGGGGCAGGCGAGGAAGAACCTGGCGCTGTCAGGATGGCTGGTGGCCGCTGCTGCATCTGGTCTGCTGGTCCTGGCCTTCCCGTTTGAGGACGTTGACGTGTATCCTGTAGGTACGTTCCTTGAGCCATCAAGTGAGCACTTTATCATGTTCGTCATTTCCAACAACCGGTGGAGAAACGAGTTCATGAGTTGGGACCACGTCTCGGCAAATGTAGTGTAGGACGCCCTCCGGCCAGGTGGAGTGACGATCTGCGAAAGACTGCTGGTAGAAGCTGGATGCGTCGCGCTGAGGACAGGGCGTAATGGCGCTCATTCGGGGAGGCCTGTGTCCAGCAGTGGACTGTTGAGCTGACGATGATGGTCACGTCCGATCTTATCCAGGTGTCTAAAATTAATCTGGAATGCTTCAGCAGATAGTTGAATTAAGATTGAAAACTTAGTCACTTTTTTGATGCGGTAAGTAGACTTTGAACATCGAATTTAATGCATGACGAACTACATAATTAACACTCCTGAGAAATCTTTACAAGAATGATAAGTTTAAGTACCCCAACCACCTGCGATACCCAATAATATCTCATCATCATTATCATCATCCCAGCTTATTTATATACGTCCTACTACTGGACACAGGTCTAATTTCAGAATGAGATGGCTCGGGCCGTAGTTCCTGCTCTACCCCAGTGCGGAATATGACACACTTGAACTGTCTCAGTAACTTCTTTTTGAATGCTTTTAAAGTGTGCACGAGTTCTTGTCCTTGGCCAGTTTTTAAAGAATTTGCTCTTTTTTTCAGAGCTCTGCGGCGGTGAAGAAATAGCAGCCCTTTCATACCGCTCAAGTCAGATGGATCCGAACGTCATACCCCGAGTAGCCGTGCTGGTGCTGACTGCGGCCTTCTGCGCCATCGGTAGACTCAGCGTGTGGGCGCACGGGCTGACCTATCTGGACGACCATGAGCCTGAGAATGGGGCTTATTTCTATGGTAAATAGCGCATACTCGTGATTTATTATTTTGCATATATATAATTATGATTTATTATTATCCGGTTCGAAGGACCATTACATGTTTCGACACAATAAAACATATGAAAGATTATTTTTAAATAGCTGTATTCCACTAAATTATACATATACTTGTAGATAGGTTGGTTTGGCCGCTCGCATCGGCGTATAGCATGCGACAGATTGACAGGTTGCTTGATGTACGTCTTGTACAAGTGTACATCTCGATCGTTTGAAGATATCAATTAAATTAAATTCATATTATTATAAGTAGTTAGGTGACTCACTCGATCTTTATTTCATAAAAAAATCCACTACCGTTACATTAGAACTACTTTGTTCACCAGGAATGCTGATCTCGATCCGGCTGTCTCTGGGGCTGAACTCCGTGTCCTGGCTGGAACCGTTCGCGATGAGGAGAATATGGTGGATCGTGCAACTTATCATCTGCAGCCTCGCGCTTTTCTTTGCTTTCCTCTTCACTCTCTTCCCGAGAAGGATGGAAAAGTACCAGCTGGTGGAGGATGAGATCGCCAACAAAGGTAAGTGCTTACGAAGATTAAAAAGTCAGAGATACTGCGTCTAATCAAAAATTGGGGAACGAAAGCAAAATGCCCCAAAAGCAATATTGAGGACGTTTGTGTTGCAACACTTGCAACCAGGGTTAAATTGCAGCAGCCAGTCATAACTTTCCAATTAAGACTTTGCATTAAAAAACTAAGCTTTCTTTAAATTATAAACCCTATGAACCCTCTGTTCTCAAAGGAGACCTTGCAGTGAGACGTATATAGGATTTAGTTGTACCTCCAGATTCAGAAGAAGTTATCAGTCTTATCTTTATTATCTTGCAGGCCTTGTTCAAACGCTAAGTCGTGTGCTCAAAAATAAGACGTTCCTTGTGCAGAGTGCAGCTCTCTCCTGCCTCTATACTGCCGTGTTCAGCTTCATACGATTCGATTCTGACTTTGTCCAGGTTTGTTACATACAAAGTGTATTGAGATGTTTCATCTAGTTAGGTCATCTGAGTCGTCCTTTTTAGGGTTCCGGAGTCAAAATGGCAAAAACTGAACCCTTATAGTTTCGTCAAGTCCGTCTGTCTGTCTGTCTGTCTGTCCGTCCGTATGTCACAGGCATTTTACTCGAAAACTACAAGATGTATATCAATGAAATTTGGAGTACAGATGTCTTGTCAAAGCCGCTATTTAGTTTTGTAGTTAAATTACAAAAATAAATATTTATAGGGGGGGCACTCCATACACGTAACAGAAATTGAAACGCACGTAAGTGCCGTGAAGATACGCTCTTTTTCTGGTAAGTATTTTAATTGTGTTATAAACGCACATAATATTACTTGATTTTTTTCGTAATGGCTACGTAACCCTATCTTGGGCGTTTCCGACACGCTCTTGGCCGGTTTTTTATTTTTTATAATTTATTGAATCAGGCATTACTCTGCGGAGGTCCATATCAATTTAGGCTGCGTTTACACCAGATATGTGCGAGGGTGTGTTGTGTGGAATGTGTTTTTCATCAACCAATTAAACGCTTCATTTACCTATACTCGCTACGCTCAGCTGTTTCCACTAGAGCTGTACCTACTGTGTGAGGATAGATAAATTAAGTGTTTCTATTTGTTCATGAAAAGCACAATCCTCGCAAAAAAATTCTGGTAGCAAGAAATATTACTTTGCACACGCGCGACCTTCCTTACGTCTATACAACAGACATGGTGTCTCATGTAGCTCCTTCAGCTCCGCGCAATCATCACCACCACCAGACTACACTGACGCGTTATTAATCCAACCATAGTTGATCATCAGAGCAACACACCGTTCACCATGCTATTGTGTTGCTGTGATGATGGACTCTGATTAATGTGGGTAATTACATTTATTAGGGTGTTTTGTAAAAGTTTTCCACTTAAACTTTTTGAAATTTCCAGGCTCAGTTCCACGTTGAAACCGTAAGGGAGGACCCCCGCGCGTCGCGTGCTATCACCGACCGATTCCGGACCTTTGTCGTTATCTTATTCATCATGGTAAGGTACGCTTCAGGCTATTTTACCTGAGTGAATACGAGTAAACTTATTGTTCTGAATATTGATGCTCATAATTTTGGACGGTCTTTTGGAAACTCAACCTCCTAAAGGGGAAAAATGAGTGTTAATGTTAACCCGTCGGGGATTAAAAACTGACTCTTTTCTTCAGCTGTTCCGCACGTACTTCTCCGTGCGGCGGACTGTAGGCGTGAAGGCCACGACGGCGGCCCGCGTCGGGGGCCTCTTCGCTATCGTGGTCGCCGTGCCCTTCGTAGTCCTGGCTTCCATCCACTGCGAGCTGGGGGATGTCGGGGGCCCAGGACGGGGGTACATACAGCCCTGGTGCAGCACACACTGTGGGTAAGATATGTTCTGAAAAAATCAAAATCAAAAACGTTTATTCTGTAAGTAGACAGCAAAGGGATCTTTCACATATCACTTTTTTAACTACCAGCGCTTTCGGAAAGACCATCATTGCTAAGAAGAATGCGCTGCAAGAAATATGGCAGAAAGTCATTTTTTCAAAACAAAACAAATGACTACTTAGGTAGCATTTGGTCATATCGTGTGTAGGTTCAATCATCAACATCCCAGCCTAAATACGTCTCACTGCTGTACACAGGCCTCTTCTCAGAATGAGAGGGTCTGGGTCGTAGTTTCTACGCGGGCGCAATGCGGATTGGAAACTTCACACACACTATTGAATTGATGGGGGAGGCATTCGTTCAAAAAACTCAGAGGTGCGAGCCGGTATTTAATCCCACGATCCTCTGCTTAGGAGGCCATAGGTCAAGTCACTAGGCTACTACGGCGAGATCTGTCAATACGGTTCTTGTTGGAGGGGTCAAATGTTTCTGTTACATGCTGTATTCTTGGCAGGTGTGACTCAGAAAGATATGGGTTCAGTCCAGTATGCGCCGTCAACACTTCAACGACGTATTTCTCGCCGTGCCATGCCGGCTGCAGGAGCTATACGGACCTGAATGGATTCTTGTAAGTTCATTATTATTAGAGTCCAAGACATTATACACTACTAGAGATTATACATTAACTGAGCACTTAAGAAATCCATGGGGACTGCTTGTCCATATTGTTCTGTTTAAGCTTTCATCTTTACCGTTTTATCGAGGGCGTTTGGTGCTGCAACAATACGCTACGCCTTCAGTTTATCGTACAATGTGAATGCAAACTAATTTATAAATGCGAAAGTGACTTTGTCCGTCCATCTGTCTGTTACTATTTCACGAACCGATTTAGATGAAATTTGGTATGGAGATAGTTTGAGAGAAGTTTTTATCCCGGAAAATTGTGTAGTTCCCTCGGGACAGCGAAAAAAAATAATTCGCAGACGCTAGCTAGTAGACAGTAGCTGTTTAAAGTAAGCAAAAGCTAGTGTCTTTTTTATATTTATGTTGTATAAAATGCATGTTAGTTTAGACTGTTCCCACCTGAGGCAGCCCCAACAACATCCTAAATACATTGTAATTTGGACGCGTAGGGCACTGTAATCTTTCTGAGTATAGTCAGTCCACAGGCTGCTGGTGTTATATTATATGATTGGCTAAACTCGCACGTGGTTCCAGGGTGTTTGAAGAGTGCGCGTGCGTCGGCGGCGTGGTGGCTCGCGGCGCGTGCTCGCTGCCGGGCTGTATCTCTTCGTTCAACTACTATCAGCTCATGTTCGCGCTGATGCTCGCGTTTGGAGGTATGCTCCCGGTAGAAACAAATCCTTCTATTTCACAAGTGTGTGTTGGGTTCAGGGTTATCGTCGCCATATCAAGCCATAGGCCTCCATAAACATGTTGGGTAGGTTAGGTCCCAAGAAAGTGTAAAGTAACAGGAGTTCAAATGTTTACTAAAGACATTTCAGAGTTCAGAAATGGTTCAACCTGTCACAGTTCGGCCTTCATGGAACTTTATGCCGCGCATAGTACCTAATACTTTAATTATCAGCTTGCAGCGCCAGTACGAGTATTTCTGGGTTGATGTAACTTAGGGGATGAAAATCCCTACATTCGAGCATACTCTATTCATAAAAGGACACCCACCTGTCGTTCTGTAGGTACAGTCGGTGGCTTAGCATAAGTATCCACTTTTCTATGCCACTAGTATGAAAAACTGGATACATACTCGTAAGTTAGGGAACCGACCGTACATACCGTTATGAGTATCTTTGCCAGCGGTGGTTGCTTTCTATTTGGGACCCTTCCTTAGTCGATTGCTCCTTATCTTTTAATAAACAACATGTTGCGTTGGTTTCAGAACATTCACTTAACTTTGTTACAGGCGCCTCCCTTCTGATGCAAGGTATGGTCTTCCTCCGGACGGTAGCGATCTCCGACAAGACAGTGGCAGTCGGAGCTTCGTTTGCCACCGTAGCTCTGCTGTCGCATGTCCCCGGTTTCCTGCTCTACATGCTGATCAGTCGTGAGTATCATCATCAGTGGGCGACAGAGCTTTGCTCGGGCTAAAACTCCATAATAAGCGTTTTCCCTGAAATTATTATTATCACCCTCAATGGCGGCCTTAAGTAGTGTTGTGAAAAATGCTCATTTTGAGACTTAAAGACTCGAACCCTAAAGACTCTCGAGGCTTAACGACTCAAAGGCCGCAAAGATGGTTTCTTGCATCCATCCATATGCATAAAATAAGCCAATTCAATTCTCAAATATAGGCGAGTCTTCAAGACTCGGGAGTCTTAAGAGTTCGAGTCTTTAACCCTCGAAATGAGCGTTATCCACGACTCTAGCCTTAAGGCTTGGGCCAATGTCAGTTAAATGAAAGATAAATATATTCTTCTTCTTCACGTTGTACGGTTATTGTAGTTTTTGCAACTTGATAGCAAAATTCTAGAAACAACGCGGAGATAACTTGCGCATTAAAAAATGACAGACACGAGAGCAATAGGTATAGAATTTTGTGATCATTGTTAAAGTTAATCGCCGCATAAAACACTATCAAAATTATACTTCAACTAGCTAAATAAGCAGAAATACCAAAATTAAATATCGTCCACATCCGCCATGCCATGTTCGAATGCTACAAATCGAATCTTTCCTAGAAATATGACCAAGCTAGATCGATTTGTCAACATTGCTCTTTTAAAGGTATTAGATAGATAGATGAACAGATCACTCCTTATTGAATCAGGCGTTGAAAGTATGGCCGAATATTAACAACATAAAGATGGAATCGGTCCCCATTCCTGGTCGTATGGTTATGAAACGTAGATAATCAGGTTGCAGGTGGTAGGACCTTGTGCAAGGTCCGCCCGGATTGCTACCACCATCTTGCTCGCTAATCCTACCGTGAAGCAGCAGTGCTTGCACTGTTGTGTTTCGGCGTGGAGAGTAAGACAGCCGGTGAAATTACTGGCACTTGAGGTATCCCATCTTAGCCCTCTAGGTTGGCAACGCATCTGCAATACCCTGGTGTTGCAGATGTTTATGGGCGGTGGTGATCTCTTACCATCAGGAGACCCACTTGCTCGTTTGCCATCCAGTCGAATAAAAAAAAATGGAATCATCATCATCATCATCTCCTCGGTACCGGACCGATCTGGATGAAGTCAGATCGGAAGGAACTGAATTACTTGTGTCATCTAACGCTGCTTAGTGGTAACTTTGTTTTTAATAACATTGTATCTTTCAGACTTGAGCTGCGCCTTCAGCTACAACGGTGGCTGCCTGCTACATAACCCTACTCTATGGTCCATGGCGGTGTTAAGTGCTGGCTTTTCGGTGGTGTCCGGTCTATTAAGCCTGATCGCCAGCCGCTTGGCGAAAGAATAGGAAGGATGTGACAGTGATGTGAAATGGCACCCAAAACGCTTCGTGTAAATATAATAAACTCGTTGCAGTGTCGCTCGGTTTTTTTTAAACTTGGTCTGATATATTTCCGCGTGTGTTAACTTGTAAATATTATTTATTAAATGTTTAGTTTTGTAATGCATTACAAGTAAGTTAAAATAAATTACCGTTAATAGCAAAAATACTGGTTTTTCCTCTTGCCTTCCACAATACAGTGCTGCACTCATGTTTCATAGTTGGCAAGAAAGAGCGCTAAAAAAATTCTTAGTCCTGGTCACGTTTTTGGAATTGCCTTGTATATGTCGGCGGCCGATCGTAAAATCCGCCAGATCATGAAATTCCTAGGCATATCGTGAAATGGCGCCATTTCATGAATTGGCTAAAGGACATCCGCCATATCGTTAAAAACTCACCGTTTAACGATTTGCCTAGTGACGTTTAGGCAGATCATGAAATTCCTAGGCATATCATGAAACGCCGCCATATCGGTTCTGGCACTTCGCCCGCTACCGCGGCACGCTCGCTTCGCTCGCTCGGCTCGTGCGTAGTGGTTACAATTCATATTAACCACTCCTCGCTTCGCTCGTCGTACCTAAATTTTTCTTTTTTTCAGCATATCACGATGTGCCCGGTATAAAGCTAGGAATATCGACGAATGCATTGCTCTAATCGATCTACCGTATTGTTTCTCAGGCACATCGTGATATGCCTGGCCAACTTTTAGGCATATCATGAAATGGCGCCATTTCATTATGTGCCTAGGAATTTCGTGATCTGGCGGATTTTACGATCGGCCGCCGACATATACATCATAATTATCATCATTTCTGCCTATATAAGTCCCGCTGCAGGCCGCATGCTTCCTCTCACAATTAGAGAGCTTGCGATTGGGACGTAGTTCCTACGCAGACTCAGAACGAATTTGTAACATCACACACACTATTTAGTTTTTTGCAGTTGGTGTGTGCATATTTCACGGTGTCTTCCTTCACCGTCAATTACAAATGTAACATCGCGCATAAATGCCGGAAAACTACGATGTGCACGCTTGGGCTCGAACACACGACCCTCTCTCACTCCTTGAGAGACCAAAGATCTTTGCTACTACGACTTACGCCTCGTATTAAACTACTCAAATTCGCCGCTGGCGCCTCTTGCCTCATTTGATTTAGATAAGTTTTGCAATATCCAAAAGGGCAATTATTCTTTGGTCTAAAAGTTTAAACGACTATAAAGGCTGCTCGATTTATATGGACTTTTAAATTCGAATCTAAAGGCAATGTTAAGCCACACTTTCACGCAAGCAGTTTACGGTATTAATTATTTTGAAATTACTCATCAGATCATAATTATTCACCATTTATTCATTTTATCTAACAAAAATCTTAAGTCAACAACCGGAAACATTTTATTAATAATGTATGTTATCTATCCTTACATAGGTACGGGGACAAATGATAAGGATTGATAACATATTCAATACATTGGCACATGCTATTGGTAACACACGTTTTTGTTGATTGGAAAAGTTCTGCAATGTTTTGGAAGTTAAAAGAATTTAAGATCAGTTAGAGTTAATATTATAATTGTCGTGAATTGAAGTGAAAAGTGATTAAATAAATGTTTATGTTCTAGTTTTTGTAAGTGAATTCACAATGGTAGTCAAAGGTGAGTAGGGTAACTGAAATGTAAATAAAATTGTGCTAATTTTGTTTATACGCTGTAATTATGAGAAAGAAAAAGAAAGTCGATCTTCTGTTTCGAGTTCTGAACGACATTAAGTAGCAAAGTAATTTAAAATAATACATACACGTTACAGTTATAGTTAAATTAAATAATCTAAGGTAATCACTAAGTTTGCTAACGTTTTCATTTCGGCCCTTGTAGACGCGTGGTCGTGCCGGAGAGGGCGTAATTTAGGGATTTAGATAAGTTGCAATATAAATATAGGTACGACGTTAAACGTTTCATTGGTTTTACTTCGATGCAACTTATTCATTAGAACACAAATGTTTTAATCCAAAATGTAGTGTGAAAGATACCTAATGCTGGGTGGGTCACAATTTAAGTATGGCAATAGCCGCGGAACGCGCAGGACATTCTTGTGATGGAATAAGACAGGAATGGCCTCTGTTTACTTTAATATAATTTTATACAAGGTGTTAATTAGATGACTGAAAACCTAAAAGTATTTCGTTTTGAATCAATAGGAGGCAGATAGCGTTTTTTATCCCTTTTACTATCTCCAGTACAAATGTTTACAAATGTAACATGCCAATTATCCATCCATCCTTAATCCATACTAATATTATAAATGCGCGAGTGTGTGTGTTTGTGTGTTTGTGTGTATGTTTGTCCGAGTTTGATTTTTGACATAGAGATAGTTTATGGGCCAGAGAGTGACATAGGCTACTTTTTATCCTGGAAAAATGCATAGTTCCCAAGGAAATAGCGCGCGATAACCGAAATCCACCACCATCCTTTAGGGTCTAAAGTTTAGACCCATAACGTTGAATCTAATTTACGCATGGATATCTGCCCCCTAGTGATTAAATTTGATAACAGACGTATTCATAATCCAATTATCAAAGCACACACGTTTGTTTTGGTACAGTCACGAGGTATTACAAATTTTCAGGAGTCTTTTTCGGCGTTAACATATATATATATAGCGATCTAGGGGCCTCTTCTTAACCACTGGAGATGCAACCAAAATTATGATGAATTTAAAATACGAGCTATATCTCTATTGAATCATGTCCATAAGTTGAGAATTTTTATTTGAACTGTAGTTAGGTTAGGTTAGGTTAGTTTAAAATGAAAGCGAGCGAAAAACAGACTTTTTATAACTCTTTAAAGAATTATTGATTTATGGTTCGATTTCTCAGAAGGTCCTCCTGTCCTGTATCGATTCACAAATTGTGCTCAAATCACAGGCAATAAAAACCGAATAGAGTCAAATTGTAGAGTTGATAGTAAAGTCAAATTGCTTTTATGTTAGGCCACTCTTACAATTCTAATACAAAAATTACTCTCGTCTGGCTGCACTTGCACCCTACGTGCTTCCACAAGGATTACACACAACAAATTAAAACTGTTCACTTTCGAGGACGACCGTACCTATTTACTTTTAGCAGGTAACACTTGCAAATATCTTTGAATTTATCTGTTTGTCGCGTTAATCCGGCTAGTATCTTACTCAAGCATCCATTATCAATATTATCATAATTAATAGGTTAATTTGAATATAAAATAGTGCTAACTAAATACCTATATAGTTTATAGAAGCGTTTACCCGCGCCTTTGTATGCGCAAAACACCCTCTGTACAAGTATCTCAAATTTTATTAATTGTATATTTTTTCTTTTCTTTTGTACAATAAAGAGTTTACACATTACAATTGTACACAGAATTTATGCATACCATAACTACGAGTACTCTTGTAACCTTATTTTCTTCTTTTTAGTAAGTAAGTAAGTTAGAAAGCAATAGGCGGCCTTGTCGCTAAAGAGCGATCTCTTCCAGGCAACCTTTTTTACAGAAAAAAGGAAGGACTAGTTTACAACATGTGGTGCATCAAAAGTAGATCAGAAAATTAAAACGCAACAGAAATACATCTACGAATACATACATAATTATATCGTACATATAATATACGTCTAAAATAAATATAGGCTGTGAGATAAACAGTAACAAATAAATAAATTATCATAAAGCTAATTATTACGAGATGACAGATAGTGCTCCTAGAATAGATTTAAATAGTGACAAAGATTTTGCGCGTCGTAAGTCAATCGGTAAGGAATTCCAAAACTGAATAGCCTGGACAGTATAAGAATATACATAGAATTTGGAGTTAGATAGAGAGGAGAAAGTTTGAGAGCATCGAATAGAAGTTACGTAGCTAAATCGCTTTTTGTGGTAGCGAGGAGTTTCAGGGGTAAAGAGAATGCCGTAAAGAAGGTGGAGAATGTGAGAGTTACGGCGAAAGCGGATTGGGAGCCACTTGAGCTGTGATCGAAAATTAGAGACATGATCGAACTTACGTAAACCAAATATAAACCGAATGCATTCGGTTTTGTATTCGCTCAAGTTTGTTAAGCTGCTCTTCTAAGAGATCGGGATAAAAAACGTCAGCATAGTCGAAAATAGGGTGCAGTAAAGTTTGAGCAAGCGCAACCTTGGTAGCAAAAGGTAAGAAATTGTGAAGCCGTCTTAAAGATCCCACCGCAGCAAACACCTTCCTGCTCACCTCGCACACATGAGGAGGCCATGAGAGAGTGCGGTCGAAAATAACACCCAGGCTCTTGACCTGATGTCATGTCTTGACTACTTAAAAGATTCTTAAAATCTGTATTATATAATAAGAGATCTAACGTTTATTCATTAGATATTAGACTAAGCAGTAATATTGCAACGACCTTACAGCGTTGTATTGTCACATATGAACGTATGTACAAGTACTGTGCAGTTTCGTAAATAAATAAATGCTTTATATCCCCATATTATAACGGGAAATTCTTAAATCATAATCGTTAAGTTTAGAAACAAGATTTTTAAGGGTTCTACAAGCTACGTAAGCTTCGCTCTCTATTTGTTTTGTTCGAATAGACGGAGACGGCATCACATTTAACCGTCAGTTAGCACTAATCAATGGATGGTGAAGCAGCCATTTGGGCTCCACAGAAAACCAGCGTTACTGCACATAATGTGCGGCAACACATGCTGAGTGGAGACCCTTTTTGGTTAAGATTGGTTTTTTGGAATATTTTTGTATTTTTTATTTCAATTCCAAATTTTTACTTTTACGGTCATCCCGTAAAACCTAAATTGAAAATACAAACTGAAATATAGATGCACAGAAAAACCAGAAAAATAAGACCATCACTGGGAATCGAACCCAGGTCCTCGGTATTCCGTACCGCGTGCTATACCGCTACACCACTGATGGTCAACGGTACAGACACGAATTTCCCCTATCTCAGCTTGTTTGTTTCTTATGTTAGCCACTTAAGCAGTGACGCTAGCGACATCTATACCGTAGCCCTCATCGAGAAACTTTTTTTCGGCACTCCATTGGAACTAACCCTTTTTGGTATCCTGCCGTGTCACCAAGTAACATAGTTTTAGTGCTAATTCTAGTCTTAGTTTTAGGGGGTACTTATGGAGCCAAAAAAAAACCTTTCTTTCTTTCAGCCCCTAAATTTAGTACAATCTCGGAATTTCAATTCAACTACCGAACAGTTGACGTACACTCCTTACATGATACCGCATCAGTCATCTCCACTTGTTGGTCTACTAGGTCTTCCAGCGCCCCTCCAGAAGCTATGGGTCTTCGTTACCACATACATCCTGACGTTGAAGCGCTTCGACCTGTTCCTGCAAGGGGCACTCCTGATCCTCGTGCTTTTGGACACTAATGTGACGCTGCTGCTGAAGAGAGACGCATCCAAGGGACACGTGCCAGGGAATATCCACGGTAAGTAATGGGAGATCTTGGCTTTTCACCAACTTTTTAGGCTTCCGTACCTCGAAAGGAAAAGACGGAACACTTATAGAATCACTTAGTTGTCCGTCTGTCCGTCCGTCTGTCCGCGTGGGTCCGCGTGGAGCTGAAATGAGCGGAGGAAGCTGAAATTTATATCAAATACTCAGGTCTACTGTCCCTTGGCGCTGTGAAAAAATCAAACTTCTAAGCCAACGCAATCAAAAGATACAGCCGTTTATGCAGCAAATTTCCGCAAACTCGCAAGGGAATCAAAACCTACAGATGGTACTTCCCGTGAACTCAGAATCTTGAAATTTGGTACGAAGCAACGTCTTATAGCGCAGATAAAGGAAAAATGGCGAAAACCGTAAATTTTTAGTTACCTACATCATATAATAAATTTTATTATAATAATTCATACGGAACCCCGGTGCGCGAGTCCGACTCGCACTTGGCCGGTTTTTATCCCAAATGGTTCAATTTCCCAACTGTTTCATATGGACAAACGATTTTTTATGCAATGAAACTGACGGTAATGCAATTTTTTCATAAAGGAGAGGAGAGTAAACATGTTAAAGAAAGTAAAGTACGGAACAGTTTCCTGGAACAGTGTTCCCAGAGCGGTACAACTTAGGGATCTTTAAAAAACGAGCCTATCAGTCTCTCAAAGGGCCGGCAACACACCTGTGATACCCCTCGTGTTGACAGTGGCCATGGGCGGGTGATTGCTTCCCATCAGTTGATCACATGCTCGTTTGTCCTTTCCTATATAAAAAATAAATATAACACAGACGCACATGAATTCCAATATCTCAGAAGTGTAAATCCGACGTGTTATCTTTTATCTACAGATTGGGTGCAAGTGGGTGCATCAGTGGTGGAGTTCACGTTTGGCGCGCTGATCGCGTGGTGGGGGTAGGCGAGGAAGAACCTGGCGCTGTCAGGGTGGCTGGCGGCTGCTGCTGTTTCTGGTCTACTCGTGCTTGCCTTTCCCTATGAGGAAGCTATAGAGAATCCTGTAGGTAGGTGAATCCAACAGATCGTCACACCCTAATCTACGTCATTACTGGCTTTGTCATCATCATCATCATCATCATATCAGCCATAGGACGTCCGCTGTTGGACATAGGCCTCCCCCATAGACCTCCAGTCTATGTTGCCTCGGTTGGAATCGGCATCCAACCCGCGACTTTAACCAGGTCATCCGTCCATCTCGTTGGTGGATGTCCTACGCTGCACTTGCCGATCCGCTGTCTCCACTCGAGAACCTTTCGGCCCCAACGACCATCTGTTCTCCGTGCTATATGGCCTGCCCATTGCCACTTCTACGAGTTAATTCGCTTGGCTATGTCCGGCTGACTGGCGGTTGTGACTGGCTTTATGTTACCAGTAAATTTAAAGCCCAGTTCAGACCTGGAAGAAAAACTGTGAAGTTGCTCCACACTGCTGCGTTCAAATGACCACTTGAACTTGTTTGCAAGATTCTCCTTAACTGCTAACTTACATTTTATACGCGGCATCATTGATGACACGTCCGGCAAAGGTTTTGTGCACTACTTAATTACAAAAACTTGCATCGAAGACACCTACTAGATGATCTTCTGAATCTCCCAGGCTGCCTAATTATCATGTCCAGTCAAGACTACTGATGCTTATGTCATTACAGAGCTCTGTGGCGGCGAAGAAGTGTCAGTCCTTTCATATCGCTCCAACCACGAGGATCCGAACGTCATACCCCGGATAGCCCTGCTGGTGCTGACGGCTGGGTTCTGTGCTCTCGGCCGGCTGAGTGTGTGGGCTCATGGGCTTACGTACCTGGACGACCATGAGCCAGAGAATGGGGCATATTTTTACGGTATGTTATCATCGTGGCTTGGATTATATCCAAAAAGCCAAAAAGCTAGTATCCAGTGGTAGTAGTCCAGTGGTGGTGTAGTAGTATAGCACTTGGCACGGAATGCCGAGGACCTGGGTTCGATTCCCAGCGCTGGTCTTATTTTTCTGATTTTCTATGCATCTATATTTCAGTTTGTATTTTCGATAAGCTAGTATCCATTAATCTCTTTGAAAAAAGAGGTGTAAAAAATAAAAAAAGGTAAAAGAACTAACATTTTTCACCTCGTTTATTTTAAATGATAAAAAAACGGATAACTTTCGTCTGAAATCGAGTTTAGCTCGACATGTTTCGGGCTACGCGCACACCTCATACTCTCGTTCGTTTATTGATAAATAAATAAATAAGTAATTTGAACTAGAGATACATATATACCTACCCCAGAAGTCCCAGAACAGCTTAACAGGGCTTATACTTACATATTTAATAGTGGTGGGTGATAATCGCAATAAAATACTAACTCAAGTCCACCAACGCATTTCGAAAAGTTTAAAGATGTGATACCTGTTTCTCAAGCTCTACTACAGAGACAATAGGCTAGTCTATCATTGGTCTATCATTACTTCATTACGAGCCTGTTCCCAGGTATATTGATATCGATCCGGCTGTCTCTGGGTCTGAATGGCGTATCCTGGCTGCAGCCAGGCTCCACCCGCAGCGACTGGTGGGAAGCCCACCTCTCTGTCTGCATGCTGACGCTCATGTTTGCCATCCTCTTCACTCTTTTCCCGAGGAGAATGGACAAGTACAAGCTGGTGGACGATGAACTTATTGATAGAGGTAAGAGGTTCTTAAATTGACACTTGCTTAAGGTACATAACTGCGCAGTGAACGTTTGATCAAACGTTCGCGTCAAATTTTCTTACAGGCCTTCTCCCGACTCTGGGCCGCGTAGTCCGGAACAAGACGGTCCTCGTGCAAAGTGCTGCACTGTCCTTCCTCTACGCTGCCGTGTTTAGCTTCATAAGGTTCGACGCCGACTTTGTCCAAGTATGTTTTAGACTTATTAGAATTTTTAACTTTTAATACAAAAAAAACATACTTAGGTAGAGACGAATTGAGAACCTCCTGCTTTCTTGAAGTCGGTTGAAAAAGACTAAAATGCTCTCGACCACGTACTATCAAGCTATTAGAAATCACTTCTTACCAACTTATTTTGATGAAAAAAGTCACAGTGCGTACATTTAAGAGTTACTTTTGTTTTGTTGTCTACTTCTAGACTACTTCTAGTTTCTTAATGCTTAAGACAGTTGCCGTGCTTCGAATAAACATGAATAAAATAGTAATTATTTTGAATGAGACCAAGTAATTTGGACAGTGATGCTCGTAGCAGCTCTTGCATATGCTCTCGATCTTAACAACTTGTTTTCATTCGTTTTATTCAGAACACTGTAGGTAATTGTTATAGAGATCAAGCACTAGAAGCAGTATAATTAAGGTAAATGTTCGATAGCTTGACATGCTACTGTTAAAAAGATGGCAACCACTGGCACAATGACTGGGCCGTCTACGTTAACTATTTAATAATTAGACGTGTTCTCATCGTCGCTATACAAAGATTTTTCCATTGTTTTACTCTGCATGTCTGCATGTTTGTCTAAAACGATATATTTTTATAAACTTCCAGGCTCAATTCCACATTGAAACTGTTCGTCAAGACCCGCGAGCGTCCCGTGCCATCACAGATCTCTTCCGCTCACTCGTCATCATCTTCTTCGTTGCAGTAAGACCTTGCATCATTAGTGTTTTGAGAATGTTCATCATCATCAAACGGAAGACGTCCACTGTTGAACAAATGTCTTTCTCTTAAAACGCCACAATCAACGACAGTTTGCTATTTATATCCACTGGTTGCTCGGTAGCATTATTCCCGTTTTTAAAAATGTTAACTCTTATCTTCTATATTGATCCAATCATTCAAGCCCTGTGGTTTGGCCTATGGCATCTCAAGCTGAGGGATGTGGGTTCGAACCCGGACTTGCACCTCTGAGTTTTTCGGAATTTATGCGAGAAATTGCATTTAGAATTTACCATGAGCTTTTCTATGAAGGAAAGCATTGTGTGGGCATCAGTAAGTACACCTGCGAAACAATTCAATTGTGTGTGTGAACTACACGTTTGTACTGGGTCTTCGTGGTATTTACATCTCAAATCCTCTCTATCTGAGAGAAAGCCTGTGTCCACAAGTAGGACGTGTTATATTCCGTATGATGATGACGATAATGAGAATCTCAGCACTTGCATCAATTTCTTCCCAGATTTTCCGCACTCGGTTCTCCGTGCGTCGAACGGATGGCGTGAAGGCAACTACAGCGGCTCGAGTTGGTGGCGTGGTCGCTTTTATGGTGGCAGTGCCGTTTGCCATTTTGGCAATCATGCGCTGCGACATAGGGGACGTGGGGGGGCCGGGACGAGAGTACGAGCAACCGTGGTGCAGCACGCACTGTGGGTAAGACATTAAAGTATACTCATACACCCCATATGCTGAGCCTGAGCCTTTCGCCACATCCAAATGTTTGTATCTTTGTTTGTATTTAAGCCAAAGTATTGATGAAGAGACCTACCGACTTAAGTGCAATTTAGTAGGCAGGAAATGTTTTTAATTCTTTCTTCTTTTAAATTTTATTTCGTCTTAGTAGCTGGATATATTTCTCGGTAAACAATATAATATTCTATTTAATCTTTCAGTTAGATAATCAGAAGGACACTTATTTTTTCTTTTGTCAATCAAACAAACAATGACAAATGTGAAGCGCGTCAAACTTTGGGAGTAGGAGTCAAAGTAGTATCACTCGGAACTTCAGCTATCTCCACCATATCAAATATATAAACATCTTCACCATTTTTTGCATTGTATCGATATAATTTCTTCGCCCGTTTTTTAATTTGACGGTCATCCTTTTCTAACATAATGAAATTTTCAGGTGCGCATCACAGAACTACGGTTTTAGTCCAGTGTGTGCCGTCAACACTTCCACGACATATTTCTCACCGTGCCACGCCGGCTGCAGGAGCTACGAAGACCTTAATGGATTCCTGTAAGTTACGCTACTAGTAAAATTACTTAAAATTAAATGTAAGGTACTCTATAATGACACTGTCATGTGAAAACCTCGTAAGTAACAAAAATTTTCAAAAAACGTTTTATAGGTAGGTACTTCTATTCATGAGAAATTTTGTAATCCATGTCCGCATTCAAAAAAATCGTAAGCATTTTTTGTGAGACATTATTCGTTAGTATAGTTCTGTTCAGTCAGTCAACTTGACCGTGTTGTTCAGGATTGTGTCCAAAATTAGATTAAGTACATCTTCTCTGGTACTAGTAGGTAATCTTTGAAATTTGTCCGTACCCGATTTCAGAAATAGGACTAACCCATTTATTCCCGTGGTATCGTAAAAGGCGACTAAAGCACCTGATGTGAGAGAAGCAGCAGCGCTCTCTATTTGTGTGGTAGGCACGAGGGAAAGCGCCACACTATTTCCCCAAGAAAGATAACGTTTGCTATTCCTGAAAAATTTACGAATCATCGTCTGTATTTCCGGATAAATACAACCCTGGGCTCTTCAAGGCTAGAGTGAATAAGCAGTTACTGAACCAGTGAGACACACCATTGGCTTCATCTGCACTTTTTAACCGACTTCAAAAAAGGGGGAGGTTCTACATTCCACTGTTTTTATCAGGTACGATAGATGTCAATCACGGATCAGCTATGTAAAATAAAATCATCTACTTATCTTCCAGTTTGTTCGGGAACTGCGCGTGCGGCGGCGGCGTGGCGGCGCGCGGCGCGTGTTCGCTGGCGAGCTGCCTCACCATCTTCAACTTCTATCAGTTCGTGTTCGCGCTCGTGCTCGCGTTCGCAGGTAGGTTCGCGCGAATGATGTGGTGTGGAGTGTATAGTGTTTCTAAAAAAATTATCACTTAAAAAGTCAAGTAGATTGATTAATTTTAGTATGTGAATATTTCGAATTGTGTCGGTTTCATTCTAAAGGTGCGACCAGTCAATCTTAAATTTGTAAATTAAGGATTTATTTTTCTAACGAAAATTAAATTATCTCTACCATTGATATTAAATGTCGATTTAAAACAATTAGGCACCATCGAACTATTTGATTCCTGACCCACTGCAGAACGTTCTTACAGTATTTAAGTGTCACAATGAATTCCCTTGTCAGGCAATGCGACTATTTCTAGGAAAAGATTTGGGTCACAGTGGGTCACGTCACGATTCAGTTGATTCGATAGTACCTACAAGGTACGTACATGTTTGAACAGTGACGATAAATGTAAAATTTTGGGTTTGTACTACACTGTACATTTTAAACTAAGTACATAGGTAAGTATCTAAGGCACATAACTTCCGGCCTATGAATAAATTTTTTTTATATATTTTTTTTTTATTCGACTGGATGGCAAACGAGCTAGTGGGTCTCCTGATGGTAAGAGATCACCACCGCCCATAAACACCTGCAACACCAGGGGTATTTCAGTTGCGTTGCCAACCTAGAGGCCTAAGATGGGATACCTCAAGTGCCAGTAATTTCACCGGCTGTCTTACTCTCCACGCCGAAACACAACAGTGCAAGCACTGCTGCTTCACGGCAGGATTCGCGAGCAAGATGGTGGTAGCAATCCGGGCGGACCTTGCACAAGGTCCTACCACCTTTTATGTCCCACAACTGGGCAAAGATCTCATTAACTTGTTTAAATATACGTTTGAAATAAATTAATGTTAATAAAACATACAAACTTTATTCGTTTCAGTATAAACTTTTAAAAACTCACTAAACATAATCGTTTATTACTATAACTTTTTATATACCTATCACTTCAAATGTCAACTGGCCAAAATCGGTGCTAAGGTGGTCAAAAACGTCGCTATTCACCTATTCATGTTTTTGTTTTATTTATTTTTAGATTTTTTTATGTTATTACAGGAGCCTCATTACTAATGCAGGGCATGGTGCTACTCCGCTCGGTTCTGGTCTCCGACAAGGCGGTAGCCATCGGCGCTTCGTTCGCCACTATAGCTTTACTGTCACACGTTCCTGGTTTCCTGGTGTACATGCTGATCAGTCGTGAGTATCATTATCAAGTTCACCTTTATGTGCGATGTTTTGCGAAGAATTTATTTTTCATTAACCAATAGAAACTTCATTTACCTCGCCTCGCTCCGCTCAGCTGTTTCCACCAGAAATGTGGTGTACTGATAGGTATACGAGGCAGGCATGTTCTTTCACGCTGAGGCTTGTATAGTGCGTTTCTCAAACATGCGCTAAAATAAATAAAAACTCGTAGAAATCAATGTTTTATTCATGAGACAACTAAAATTGTACCAGACTCAAATTATAACTACCATCTATATAAGTGTTTATTTCATTCTAACATGAATTATTAAAACGATAAAATAATCCCAAAAAAATATAAAACATGTATAACTGCAAAAATAAAAATCACGTTTCTAAACTGTGATTTATAAGAAGTTAGAACATAAGAACTATTATTGTACATCTATTTCTGTTTGTTCTCCAAATAAAACTATAAAACAAAACGAAACTTTTGAAATCACCATGGCACTTACTTGCAAAATGGCTATAGCCCAAGTCCAGTCAATCAAAAAAAAAGACATTAAAACTTGACAATTTTTCCGCCAAAACTTTTCTTTTATAGTATTTGCTGTTCGGCTTTTAGGGCCATATACACGAACTACATTGCCCATTTAACATTGCATAGCATGTTTGAGAAAAATACATTTGAAGCCCTGGAGACTAGGGTTAAGTAGAATAGGATTAAGTAGGTACTTACTTTCGACATTTGCATGTAATTTAACGTGTTTCTTTATTCCAGATCTGATGTGCGCTTTCAGCTACAACGGTGGCTGCCTGCTACATAACCCTACTCTATGGTCGATGGCGGTGTTAAGTGCTAGCTTGTCTGTGGTCTCCGGTATACTCAGCCTGATCGCCAGCCGCGTCGCGAAGGGGCCTATACATTAATATAGAGACGAAAATATCGGTGTACTATTTCACATCATACAAAGAAGCGGCAAAAACAGTATTGGCCTATTCCCAGTGACTCGCCACTCTTTGTTCGTACTGCGAATTACTTACTGGGAATATTTTTCCCAGATCATACAGCGGACTAGTGGGAAAATAAATCCCAGTTGCACGCGTTTGGAACGGGGTGCGAACTTCACTCTTCACTCATGAGCAGATCATGTGGAATCATCGTTGTAAACTACGATAATTTATTTAGTTTTTTGTAATAAATTGTTTATTTATTTTTGTACAATTTTTTTTTTATAAACTTTTATTTAATTTCAGTTGTAGGTATATTTTTTTTGCTTCAAATGTTGCAAGATAATTTGGATCCATTTTCTTAAGTTGGATCATGTTGGATTGACTTGGAATTCGGTATACATATGAAAGTTGGATGACAATTTGAAATATAGTCAAAAAAAATCTCATCAAAAATATGCCTCCTGACAATTTTATAAAAAAATTCAAACACCAAATGATAGCAGCAATTTAGTTAAGTGTACCTAAACATTACCTTAGATAGACCTGGGCTGGACAACAAGTGTATAATTCCATTTTTAATGTCGTCATATCATAATTCACCATGAGTTAACGTGACGAACCGCCTTAAGCCAAATAAAACAACGCATAGTTTCAACAATATATTACAACAATGGCACATCTAACATCCAAAAAACTAAATTACTAAGTACAAAAATAAAACGAATAAAAACATTATTGGCTCTGCAAGCGGCGTAATTTACAGGCATAACAGCCATAATAGAACCGAAAAGAAAAACCCTTTGCTTTTGTAGTTATAAAGTAAATTTAATATTTTTTTGTTTCAATAAACTCATGAAAGCAGTTAAAACACCCAATACACTAAAATATGATATAACAACAAATTTGTTATTTTCTTTAAAAGTTGTGATTTCTATTTATCAAAATTACAACTAAGTAAACTTATGATTACACTTTATATCTACATATAAAAAAAGAAGACAAAACTAATTTTATTAAATAAAAAGCTCCCTTTCAACGTTAGTCGATGAGCTTTAAAAATCTTTATCACAAAATAACAAGCAAAATAAAAGTAAAATATATTTTTGGCAATTTTAAAATATATATTACACAACCAATACACAGTACCTGAGTAGACAAGCTATAATTAATGTATACTTAAATAAAATATTAAATTGACTTAATTCTGAGCAAAAATAACCGTCATAACGAGAATTAACTGCCATACGATACAAAGTACCTGCAACTATGTTCCTCGCTATACTTAGATCCGAGTCTTACCTAAGTATTATAAACATGATTAGCTTTGTAATCGATTTCTATTATACATTTTTATCTTAAAACTTAACTTATTGCACAATACATGTAAATGGAATAGATTCTCTGAAGGTGAATTCTCGACTGCACTAATAAGTTGTGTTTCTATCTGGACGATACTCAAAAGTTCAAAACTTGCGAACTTGGCTCTGTTACGTATCTGTTCGAGGCATGCTTAGAACATTCTGGATAACTGCAAGTTCATCTTACGGGGATTGTAAATAAGCTATTGCTAGAACTAAGGCAACAGTGACAGTGAAACGCTTAAATATAACTGATGGGGTATTTTTTACAATATTGAAATCTTTGATACTAATCCGATAAGATTGATAATTATTCTTATATCTCATTATATTCTTATATATCATTGAAATTAGGGGAGTCGGAGCTGCCACCTTGGGTTTCCTAGTAAAATAGTAGCCAATTGAATACATTAAATACATCTTCCATCACAATATAGAAAATAACATGGGAACCCTTTTTCAAACCTCAATATCTACGACGTATATTGGAGAAAAATGAGTGATTTAAAACACGACATCATCATCCGAAGTCAACAACGCGGCACTGCCCTACCTTCTTTAGCTTTAGCCATAGTTACTCCCAACACGCCGCTTTTTGGTGGTATATGGGAACTAATGGTCGAGGATGCGAAGATTGCCGGAAACGATTTTGTTCTCGAGCACCGCGCCGGACGGTATGTCGATCCGGTCGCCGTGGTTGGCTATGATGATCACCGTACCCTGTAAATAATAGAAAAAAATATTTAATTATAAATTCTAATATTTTGGAGACCAAGATCTTTAAACCCTTACTAGATGTAAAGTATTTCTTAAAAATCTGCATGAGTATAATGTTCAATTTTGTCCGTGAGATGAGACGTTTGTACGTCTGTTAAAAATAGTGAGTAACATAACACGTATAGTCCCCAAACCAAGAATGATAGTGTTAACTTGTTAATCTACTAAGTATCCTTATTTTTCTAATTTAGCTTTGCTAGCTTTAATTATAGTCAAAAGAGTTGATTATGTTCTGGAAAAAACATACAGTCGAATTGAGAACCTCCTTTTTTTAAGTCAGTTAATAACTTTCTGTCAAGTTTCTTATGGTATGGGGCATTCTTTTTAGCAATGGACTTTCTGAAAGCGTTGGTATTATAAAAAGGTGATTGTGTTAAAGAGCCCTTTACGGCCTACTCAAATAAAACCTAATCAAAATGTTCATTCTGAAAATAAACATTTTAATTTGACTTATAATGTTTAATTATCAAGATCCTAAAGATTAAAGATTCAAAAACTCTACTGGAACTGTCATAAAAGTTTAATAAACCCATCAAATCATACCTTCAAAGAGACTCCTCTTCCAAACGTCACGTCTCCTGACACAGTCAAATGGTCCAACTCGATCAAATCGGGGATCGTCGCAAACCGATTCAAAAACTCCTTCACTTTCGCAAAGTGGTTATCTCCTAATTTCACAAGCGGAGTTGACGGGAACATCCTCTGAGGAGACATAACTAGAGAACCATGGGATAAGCTGTACAAATTAGACATGACTAGAAGGAGATCTGAAGTCTTCTTGACTGGCAAAAATCGAGATCTGGGGACGTTAACACCGATTCCACCTTCGAAACATTTCATGGCTGCACCAACAGCAGTTTCAAGTTGTATCACATTGATGCCATCTCCCAAATGCTTATTATTAACAATTATCTCCATATTTAACGATCCTTGTTCTACTACTCTTTGTATAGCATCTAACTTAGCCCATAAATTGTTGGTGTTGAAGAATTTAAACTGGCTGACAGATTTGAAATCGTCAATGTGTTCCTTTGGCACTTGTGCTATTTCAAGAAGCCTGAGTTTGTCCTCGTATTGTATTAGGGTGCCTCCCTTGACGTCAGCTCTGGTTTTGTCGGTGACTTCCATAACGAATTCGGAGACTGGTCTCTGAGGGTTAGGGTTGAGGAGTAGGTTGAGGATGTTCAGATCGACAGTGGCGCCGAGATTGTCGATGTTGCTGATGAAGCAGTAGGTGCGGCCTTCTTTGATGAACTTCTGCAGGAGGCCAGAGTTGTTGAAGGATTCGTAGAAGTCACCGTGACCGGGTGGGTACCAACTGGAAACGACAATTAAGTTTGATTAATAAACTGCACTAGATTACATGACAAACCTGCCGGAGCTGAGCCGAAAATAGAACCTAGGTTCGTAGGCCTTCGTGCGGCGTTCGGGAGAAATAAACCTCGTGGAGTGGCGCCGCCACTCATGCAACTGAAAATTTACCCCAGCTAATTTGTTTATCCACATGAAGTATAATCGTCCGTGCCGTGTCCGATTTTAGAATAGGACGGACTCATCTCTTCCAGCAGAAACAGACGACTAAGGGACCTGATGTCATAACTAGCGACACGCCCCGTCTGTGCGAGGTAGTTATATGAAAACTACAACTCATCCAATGAACTAAAATAATTTCTTTGCTTACCCGCGACCTAGATAGGTAGGTAGGTAGGCGCAGTCTAGGTTAGGTCGCGGGTGAGCAAAGAAATTCTTTCAGTTCATTGATATGGACCTCCGCAAAGTAACGCCTGATTCAATAAATTATTTGACAACTCATCCCTCACATATGTTGCCCGCAACTATCACGATGTCGTCAATTCACCTAGTGGGAGGTCTGCGAACGCTTCGTCTTCCGGTACTTTGATTATAGACTTTTTTTCAAAGTTTGTAATAATATGGATTCTATGAGCACTCACGCCTCAATGTCATTATAGACGTGGCCATCCTTGGCGACGGGCAGCAACGACTCCCGGTTGATCCTGGGGTGGCAGGACTGGTTGAACGTGTGAATGTCCAGCTTCAGACCCTTGTACTTGCGGATGACTTTCTGGGTATCCTCGTCGGTGTTGAAGGAGTTCATGAGGACCAACGGCACGTTGCATTTGTAGGTCTTGTTTAGATGCTGGAAGGAGAGGTGATAATATGTAAAACTGTCACGGTCCAGTCGGGCTTCCAAACGAACTCTCTTTTCTATAAAATAATCCTAGACAATGAACACATTATTTACCTATGAAACACAAATTTCTTAGAAGGCCACTGCCTGTTGCTTTAAGTAAGTCATAATTTCTTGTAACTACGCCCCAACAGCATAATGTTGATTAAACAAATTTTTGAAGACAATTCCACGTGCTATGATTACGTAATTAGTATCCTACCCCCGCCGCGTTTTTTACGTTCATGTGTAACATAATACCGCAAAAAGTAATTAATTAAAATTGCGAATCACGAGCTTCAGAGCCCGACCTCACCGGGATGCCAATGCTACGTCGCCAGGCCGGCTACGTATCCAAACAATTCATATAGAAATATACCGGCTGTCACTTACTTGGCAACGTCGCCAATTTGGAGGAGTAGCTACGATTTAAAGCTGCGCCCGAAGAGCGACTGGATACTCTGGCAGCCTGGCAACGTCGCCACTAAAATGTACATGCTGGCTTATGCAAAGTAACGTCATGCTTATTAAATTTATGCCAAATCATGCTTATGACAATTTACATTATGCGCATTAAGGCTAGTGATAGGCTGTTACTGGACCGGTAAGATACATCTTTAGCTTTAGCCTCATCTGCACTTTAAATCAGGTGAGATAGGGGTTAATGACGGCCAGTTTTATGTAAAAAATACACATGTATTTTAGTGTAGGTACACATGCGTAGTAGTTACGCGTATTAAATTTATTTTATGCGAAATAAAGTTATGCCAATTTTAATTAGGAATATTACGTTATGCGAATATGGACTCCTCCAAAACATTGTTCGAACCTCAATTTGCTGCACAGTCAAATCCAAGAACGTCAGCTCATTCCGCACTTGTATGACCGACTTGGGCCCCTTGCAGCCCATGGACGTGCCGAGACCACCATTCAGCTTCACGACCACGAGCTTGTCCAACATGTGGTGCACGATGTCTGTGGTCGGGGTCTCCAGAGACCCATAGTCTATGACCGCACCTTCGGGAAGCTTCTCGATCTTCTCCCATGTTACCGATGGTCCCTCTGAAATAGTTAGGGACACATCAGTTGAAATTGATTAATTGTTGGGAACATAAAATAATATGGTGTGCATTTTACTATAGTTCCCGTCCGCTAAGAAGTCAATCCTGCAATATTACACAACTATGAAGTTCCTTATTATTGTTAATGTCAACCGTGGGTATACTTATTACTCTGTCGCACGCAACAAGTAAGCATTGCAATTTTGTCTATGATTCATAATTGTTAATATTCAGAAACATCATAGTTTTGCAATGTGTCAGGATTAACTTCATAACGGCCGTTGACTATAGCTCCGTGTTTAAATAGCATGGATCAGCGCAGTGCACACCAATTTTCAGCTAATTTCTGTCTATTAACCAATGCTAGTTTAGTTAAGAGTTTGAAGAGTTCTTCAAGCCTGACCGGAAACTTCACGATTTACCGCCATTTTATCGGGCGCATCTTAAAAACCTTATGAATAGGCTCAGAATTGCTCTGCGAGGTATGGAGAGGGCTGTTCATGGTTTCTCTAGGTACGGGAACGAGTCAGAAATGAGAAGATACGCAGACGAACGAAGGTCACCGACATAGCCAAGCGGATTTGTTCGTTAAAAAGGCCATATACCTAACACGGAGGACAGATAGGCCGAAAAGTTATCTAATGGAGACCGCGAATCGGCAAGCGCAGCGTAAGACGTCCACCAACGAGATGAACAGATGACCTGATTAAAGCCGCGGGTTTACGGTGAATGCAGGCCACTTCCAACTGAAGCAACTGGAGATCAATGGGGGAGGCCTATGTCCAACAGTGGACGATGATGGCTCTACTGGTATTTCAAATCCAGCACAACTTTCCATCACTTTCGAAAGGTGTATGATGATGAGATTTTGAAAATCGATCTGCTGTAGCCACAATGGATCACTTACTCAAACACACTCCAACTTACGTTCAGCCAAGAACCTGCTGAAGAGGTTTTTGAACCCCCGGAACTCCTTGTCGACCAGCCCGCGCCTTGTCTCATGGATGGTGTTGAGCAGCCGCTCCAGTTCCACCTCGACTCGGCCCAGCGCATCGCGCTTCGTCGCCTCCTTGAAGTCGCGCGAGCCGGAGGGGGTGCGCTGGTGGCTGCGGATCTGTGTAGACAAGTATTTTTTAGAAGTGGCTCGGAATCTGTTAGTAATATAGTATTTGACATCATGAATTTATAATTCTGAGAAAAATAGGTTTATTTGTCGTGTTTTTCTTTCCTAGATATAGATTAGTCAAGGTCGCAGATAGTAAAGCTCTGTTAAACAAGGACAATGCATCGTTACGCCGGGGCCGCGCGTGCGCATGTCGTCATTGAAAACGAAGATCTAAGAGGCCATCACAATACTTTCCTTAGTGGTAAAAAATGTATAACACTATCATCGAATTATCAATTGTCAGTCTTTATGCTTTGTAGTTTTTGTGCCTTCATGGCTTCGGAATTGGTTTTTAATGAATAGTGACACTGTTATTTTTACGTCTGTATTTATAAGCGATTTTGCCTTGATATGTATAATCTTTTTTTTATTTTTTTATTTTACTCGCAAGTCATTTTTTGATTTTTGATTTGATTGTTCCAATGTATTCTTCTTTTTTTATCAAATTTTATTATAATCTATGACTATTTAATTTTTTTTAAGTACCTACCAAATTTATAACATTGTAAAAGAAGTTAAATTAATTTTGGGGTCTCTCTAACAATTTAGGATCAACGCTCGCTAAGTCTCTAGATTATAATGATATACATAATACGAGTTCCATGGCGTACGTAAATCTACTAGGTAAAATAAATATAGCGAAACTGCGCAGTTCCACCATGAATAAGTAAATACGTTTCCGGTTTGGCATACAGCATTCCGCATCTTAGGCGCTAAACATTTGTATTGAAGGAACAAAAAACGTATACTTAATGTAATTAATGATTTATGCTTGCTTATGTTGTGTGAAAAATATCGTGATTATCGCAACAAAAATGGGAACCGTAAGTTAAAAAACAAATTTTTAGCTTAATATTTCGAGTCATTTTCGACAAATCTGCGTATAATTTTAATAGACAAAGACCCTCAATCAACCAAAGATTATTAAAAAAAAACTCATGGCAGTCATATCTAATCTACTATCTGTATTTTTTATAAAGCTTGTTTTCTACATAGTTCAGTTTGGTTTATTTATTCATTAAATATAATATACGCCACAATTTACATAAATATCAAGATAGAATTTATATAAAAGTTGTCAAAGGTAATTTTGATAATAGTAATAATGATAAATATGATAATACATAAAATAAAATAAAAAGCCGTGGTGGCCTAGTGGTTTGACCTATCGCCTCTCAAACAGAGGGTCGTGGGTTCAAACCCCGGCTCGCACCTCTGAGTTTTTCCAAATTCATGTGCGGAATTACATTTGAAATTTACACGAGCTTTGCGGTGAAGGAAAACATCGTGAGGAAACCTGCACAAACCTGCGAAGCAATTCAATGGTGCGTGTGAAGTTCCCAATCCGCACTGGGCCCGCGTGGGAACTATAGCCCAAGCCCTCTTGTTCTGAGAGGAGGCCTGTGCCCAGCAGTGGGACGTATATAGGCTGGGATGATGATGATGATGATGATAATACATATCTATTATATCGTTTAGACTCGGTTTGAAAATGGGTAGTAACGATATTGTCATTCTTTTGATAATATTTTATTACCTACAAACGCAGCGCACGACTAAGAATGTTTTTAGTTTAACATGATTGGCTAATCGCTACACGATTAAGCTGAGGTGGTGGACTGGACGCCAGCGGGTAACGAGGCGGGCAGCGGAGCGGCGAGCGGAGCGGCGAGCGTTTTCTCTGTTCATTGCTCTCTAGGCTTGTATAGTACAGTCAGGAGAAGTAGATGAGCAGTTGTGGTGAACATAATGAACACTCTTATTACCTTGGCAGTAGAGTCGTGTGTAGATCATTTTGAGCACCGTAACTGCTCATCCACCTGCTGACTGTACATGCACTAAGTGCTAAAAATAACTAGGTCCTGTACCCTTGGTGTAAGTTTTCGGTTACAAAATACGTCTCGATCGCGTTCACGTTAAAATCTCAATTTATATGGAAACGCAAACAGCGCCTCTAGCGGAACGTTAGCGATGTCTATTTATCTATGTCCGTAGCCATCTGAAACGACCCCACACTGCGTGTATTGTATATTTCGCTTAGGAAATTTGTTTAAAACCCTCGGTGCGCGTGTCCGACTCGCACTTGGCTGGTTTTCTTTATCCTATACACAGGTTAACAAACCATAGTGGATAGTAATTAATTACTTACTATCAACACGTTAGCGAGTTTTTCGCTTATAAGTACCTATATTTTTAATATATGGATTCAAGGCCAAACTACAGGTGCTAATTAAAAAAAATACTGTACCCAAAACAGTACTTTTTAATCCCAAAAAAAAACATACAAACCCACGATCGGACAAATTCAGTTTCACCAGGCATGATCACAATTGATGTTTTATTTTAAAAAAATACGCTTCACAAATTCCTCATCATCCCAGCCTATATACGTCCCATTGCTGGGCACAGGCCTCCTCTCAGAACAAGAGGGCTTGGGCCATAGTTCCCACGCGGGCCCAGTGCGGATTGGGAACTTCACACGCACCATTGAATTGCTTCGCAGGTTGTGCAGGTTTTCTCACGATGTTTTCCTTCACCGCATAGCTCGTGGTAAATTTCAAATGTAATTCCGCACATGAATTTCGAAAAACTCAGAGGTGCGAGCCGGGGTTTGAACCCACGACCCTCTATTTGAGAGGCGATAGGTCAAACCACTAGGCCACCACGGCTCCCACCCACCCAATACAGTACTTTTTAATCCCAAAAAAAAACATACAAACCCACGCTCGGGCAAATTCAGTTTCACCAGGCATGATCACAATTGATGTTTTATTTAAATCGCTTTATGGCCGCCTCTGCGCTTCCTCGCCCGCGTACGACTGGCGTTGATTGCCGATAGCATAATCGGAGTTTGTTATCTAAGCCGACAGTCACACCGTTGCGGGCCTATGACACCTGACAACAAAGCTGGGATTGGTTTGCGCGCGTGATGCAATGTCAGATGACGCGCAGAACACGGTTTTTAAGCCACGACACGCAAGGCCATTTTTCTAACGCAGTTACAATTCCTGAATTGTTATTTATTCGAAGACTACTAGTGTCGGGTGCATTTTGGTGTGATCACAGCAGGGCTACTACGAAACTCGAAGTTCGTGTCGTGCGGTCCCTCTGACACTTATACTATTTAATACGAGAGCGAGAGGGACTGCACGACACGAACTTCGAGTTTCGTAGTAGCCCTGCTGTGATCACACCAAAATGCACCCGACACTAGTAAAGTCTAGTTTGAGGGCCAGATTTTTTGCCGCTCAGTATTTTTTTTTTTCTCTAAAAGTCGCTGAACTAAGGTATTTCAAAACCAATCTTAATTTGATTGCTTAGAAACGATACCTCTTGTCCGGGTGAGCGGTTAGTTCCAAAGGAATGCCGAAAAAGTTTGAGGGCTTACGGCATAGATGTCGCTAGCGTCGCTGCTAAAGTGACTAAGTAAGAAACACAAGCTGGGATATGAGGTGCATAGGGAAATTCGTGTCGGTACCGTTGACCATCAGTGGTGTAGCGGTATAGCACGCGGTACGGATTACCGAGGACCTGGGTTCGATTCCCAGTGATGGTCTTATTTTTCTGTTTTTTCTGTGCATCTATATTTCAGTTTGTATTTTCAATTTAAGGTATTTCAGCTTGTCGAACACTACGATGTATGTTTTACTTTATTGCTCCTGTTAAAGGCCACACCCGGTATATTTATGAGTTTTATGACTGACGGTATGAGACGTAATTATTTTCCGTCTCAATTCGGTGTGAGTAGGTGCGCCGGCGTCACCAATTGCCTTCAACAGCCTTGACGGCCACCTATTATAAACTAGCTGTGTCACCCTTCTTCTCCCAATTAATCTGCTACCGAACAAAACAGGGGAAAAACATGAGTAAGTCAAAGCGTATTGTGCAATTATAGTGCAATGTAGAGCTATTTCGACCAAATACGTTGTTGATGTAATTTTTTCTGAACCATAAATAGTTTAAAGTCGTAAAATAAGATAAAATAGTAGATTGTACAACGAGAGCATACAACGAGCCATTTAACCCAAGACGTTCATATAGCCAGCCACCCGAGCCGGTACGGCGAGGGTGGATGTCACGTCGAGAGGAAAATGGGTTTAATGCTCGAGTTTTACACTCTGCTTTTCACTTCGATGGCGAGGAAATGAAATAGCAACAGTGGAAACAATTGTTCACTTACTATGTACATTTTATTTTTCATGCATTACTATATAATTATACATTTTCAGTTTTATTGATTTATTTTGATTGGTTCTTAGTTTTATATAAATTAAAAAAGAATTAAAAAATATATAGAAACTTCTTTGTTTGTGGCTGTTGACGCCTGATTACCTTGGTCTTAGACGAAGATTTTAATTTATGCACTAGAGCATAAAAAGTTATTTTATGTCGCCTAGACCCAGCATAAACACGAACTAAAGCTCGTAAACGAGCATGAGAAGTGAAAAAAAAAATTGTGTGACTACCTAGCAGTTGCCCGCGACATCGTCTGCGAAGAATTCGTTAATTGCGCGTCCTCGGGAATAACTTTAAGCGAAGTTTCATATGACCTTACTTAATATTGCAACATAAGGGTAGAGCCGGGCCCACGCCTGGCTGGCCGTACGGTAGTGAAACGTAGAAGATGGGATAAATAATTCATTGAATTAGGAGTTACATTGCGGAGTTCCGTATATCAATGAACTATAAAAATTCTACAATTCTAAGGGGCTGTTTCACCATCCATTGATTAGCGTTAACCGACGGTTAAATGTGATGCCGTCTCCGTCTATTCGAACAAAACAAATAGAGACGCCATCACACCTAACCGCCAGTTAACACTAATCAATGGATGGTGAAACAGCCCTTTAAATTTCAAAATTTTAGAGCACACTTATCTAGACTATAATGGAGCTCTCGCCTCACGAATGTTCTTGCTCGCGGGTGAGCAAAATTTTTTTATGGTTTATTGAAGAAGGAATAAGTTCATTTAATTTCTACGCAAACTCTCCAAAATTTATCCATTAGAAACAAACAAACAATGCCACTCTAACGACCCGATAGCCAAGTGGTTAGAGAACCTGACTATTATGCTTGAGGTCCCGGGTTCAATCCCCGATCGGTGCAGATATTTGTATAAATAATATCCATGTTTGCTCACGAGTCTTGGACGTTTAATATGTACCTATGTATTGTATTTATATATATAAGTATGTTTATCTGTTGCCTATTACCCATAACACGAGCCTTGCTTAGTTTGGGACTAGGTAATTACGTTGCGACACTCTACCAGGACCGATGAATTGCATCGCCTGTTACAACACGATGACACCGCGGACCGCCGCTGATTGATTCCGATTAATATATTGATTCATTCTAATTCCCGCCTCGAGTTGGAACAGTAGCTTTAAGAAATTAAATGTAATTTTAATATTTTAATAAATTAATCTAAGTGAATTGTTTTTTTTTCGACTCTTCGACGGCAGCTTCCGTAATTGGCGCAGTCGATCAATTGGTGTCAAGTGTCCCATGATATTTATTATTGCTTATTACTTTACGTCGATGTTCTAGGTTCTGTAGTTTGACCTGACAACAGAACCCTAAAAATTATACTCTAGAACAATTTATATGCGCACGCGCAAGCGATGACATTGCTCGACCCCGACCATATTTGTAGACAACGCAACCTTATTACAAGTCAATACGGTCCCAAACGCAAACACACAGACAGACACACACAGACTGGACAATTGTTTGTTTTGATTGATGCGAAGGACGCCCTTAATTACTTGTGATTAATTATAGCTGAATTACATTTGAAATTTACCACGAGCTTTGCGGTGAAGGAAAACATCGTGAGGAAACCTGCACAAACCTGCGAAGCAATTCAATGGTGCATGTGAAGTTCCCAATCCGCACTGGGCCCGCGTGGGAACTATGGCCCAAGCCCTCTTGTTCTGAGAGGAGGCCTGCGCCCAGCAGTGGGACGTATATAGGCTGGGATGATGATGATGATGAATTATAGCTGTGTCTCTGACGGCCGGATAGACAAGTGGTTAGAGAACCTGAGTACGAAGCTTGAGGTCCTGGGTTCGATTCCCGGCCGGGGCAGATATTTGTATGAATAATACATAATACGAATGTTTGTACTCGGGGCTTGGACGTTTAATATGTATTTAAGGATGTATTTATCTATATAAATATGTTTATCCGTTGTCTAGTATCAATAGTACAAGCTTTTCTTAGCGTCTCACATAGCGGTTAAACTTATACCACCCCTCTTTTTGCGTCGGGGGTTAAAAATGAACGACAACTTGCCACCTATATTCACCGGTTGCCCGCAATCTTTCGAAGTATCTACAATTCTACATGTGGTAAGGCCTCACTGTAACCACTTGCTGGCTGCAGTACAAATGGGCCGGCTCGACCGGGTTAGTACCACACTCCCACAGAATACCGGCGTGAAGTAGTTTTGCGTACGGTGAGTGGGAGATCCGGAGGCCCAACTCCCCTCCCCCCCTTCCTCCCTCCTCTATCCCCCTCCCCTTTAGGCCGGCAACCTAACTATGCTGTAGGTGTCCATGGGTGGCGATGATCGCTTACCATCAGGTGACATGGTATGGATGGCAAACGAGCAAGTGGGTCTCCTGATGGTAAGAGATCACCACCGCCCATAAACATCTGCAAAACCAGGGGTATTGCAGATGAGTTGCCAACCTAGAGACCTAAGATGGAATACCTCAAGTGCCAGTAATTTCACCGGCTGTCTTACTCACTGCTGCTTCAAGGCAGGATTAGCGAGCAAGATGGTGCTAGCAATGCGGGCGGGCCTTGCACAAGGTCCTACCACCTGCAAAAATAAACGGATCACATTGTTTAGGCTTCGGGTTCACGGTGGATGCAGGTTGCTTCCAACCGAAGCAACTGGAGGTCCATGACGGAGGCCTGTATCAAACAGTGGGCACCATATGCCAGATTATGATGACAATGCTATTGATTTTAGTCTCAAGATTACAAGTAAATTAATTATTCTTTATCAGCTAAATATGATGCAAGAAAATAAGGGGCGTATGTAATGTTACTTAGAGAAATATTAAAAAATCATCATCATCATCATCCACTGCTGGACAAAGGCCTCCCCCTTAGAACGCCAATGAACGACAACTCGCCACCTGCATCCACCGGTTTCCCGCTACTCTCACGATGTCGTCAGTGCACCTGGTGGGAGGCCTGCCAACGCTTCGTCTTCCGGTTCGTGGTCGCCACTCGGGGACTTTTCTCCCCCAACTGTTATCTGTTCTTCGAGCGATGTGGCCTGCCCATTAAAAAATAGTGGCAATCTATCACTTAAAATACATCTACGAGTAGGTACCTACGTCTTAGTTCCAGCCATTGGTATCTCATACTAAAGCCTCTATACACGTTGACATAAAGGAAGTGTTTCACTGCATTTCATCATACATTATAAGGTTTGATCATGAGATCATGACTAGCAATTTCAGATAACAAAAAAATTAGCAACGCCAGTTATCTTTTACAAATATTTAATCTGATTTATTGATGACACAATAATGATAAAAAAATTATAGATAATGACCAGCATTACGACATTGGATTCTATTATGAACACGGCTGTATCGTAGTGGTCATTACAGCTTTCATACATCATTACAAAACCGGGGCTTGCGCACCACGCGCACGAGCAGCAGCAGGTCGTCGCGGGCGCAGCTCGTGGGGCAGACATACCTACCCAGTTCTCGTTAATGCAGGTCATTCTCAACGGTTCTTGAACACATGATAGAGGATTTAATATATGGATGGATTTAATATAATTAAAACACTCATGTGAACCTATTATATATGAAACTCGGCTACGGCTCGTTTCATTGGACCACACTCGTGTTTTAAGGACCCCTATTACGATACAGTTGCATAAATAACTAATGTTTTCCATAGATAGATCGAGATCATTGCACGACCACGCCTACGTAGAATTTAGAAGGATTGAAGGGCTCAACAGGCTCATGTCATGAATGTGTATAGTTACATAAAACATATATACACATAGGTACATAAAAGCTCATGAATGTGTGTCTGTCCGTTTATGAGAAGCCGGTATGTAAATTAAATGCATAATTTGTGAAATTGTGTGTGTAATTTTTAAAGACCGGTAACAGACCAGTGACTCTCCAGTGAGTGAGTGAAGGGGTCTCCTTTAATCGCCGCCCATGAACACCATCAACTCGAAGAGAGAATATATTTACTGGTAAAGGTTAACGATATTCTTCCTATCAAGCAGCGTTTCCACCAGAGATGTGCGAGAAATGTGTTTATCATGAACCAATAGAAACGCTTCATCCTCGCATAGCACATCTCTGGTGGAAACAGCTGAGCGGAGCGAGGCGAGGTAAATGATTGGAAACTCAAGTTTTCAAAATTCATGTGACAAATAACATTTAAAATATACCAGGGCTTTACGATGAAAGAAAACATCGTGATGGAACCTGCACAAAGCTGCAAAGTAGTGCCCAATCCGCTCTGGGCCCGTGTGGGAACTACGTCCCAAGCTCTCTCATTTTAGACGACCGGATGGCCAAGTGGTTAGAGAACCTGACTGCGAAGCTTGAGGTCCCGGGTTCGATTCCCGGCCGGGGCAGGTATTTGTGTGATTAACACGAATGTTTGTTCTCGGGTCTTGAATGTTTAATATGTATTTAAGTATGTATTTATCTATGAGTATAAGTATGTTTATCTGTTGCCTAGTATCCAAAGTACAAGCTTTGCTTAGTTTGGGACTAGGTCAATTGGTGTCAAGTGTCCCATGATATTTATAATTTATTTATTTATTTATTCTGAGAGTAGGCCTGTACCCTGTAGTGGGACGTATATAAGCTGAGTTGAAGGATATTCTTATCGTCTGCCGACACATTTACTTGCTTCGAAAATGACTGTCATCGTGATGATAATTGCGCCGAGATTTGCCGTCATGAGACCGATCATTTTAGCTACTATTTCACAAGAGTATAATAGGTATTCACAAGTTGTCTTTGAACCGGTTCTCTGCCGTTTGGGCAAAATATTTTTTCGCAAATTTTTTCATTTCCCAATACTTATCAAATTTCTTCGAAACCATATTAGTTTCGGAAGTTACAAACCTAACCTAACCTATTACTGTGCTCTATAAAACCATAAGAAAATATTCTGAGTTTTTTTTTTGTTTTGGAGAAATTTGATACTTGGGAAATTATACTTAAGAAACATTTGGGAAAAAAAATTGTGCGAAACGGCAGTAGGTACCGTAAACTAAACAACTATGGTACCGATACCGAATCGTAAGGTTTCAACTTTGTGCTTTTGCCTCTAACGAATGTATTGACATATTAAGTCTTAGTTATGTCTTTAGATAAAGGACAATGTATTAATGTGTATTAATATAATAAATATTTGTCACAAGTTAAAGTATTCACTTAATATTATTGTTTTTAAATTAATTTTGGACTATTGTTGTATAGAAATCGCATGTTATGGCATCTTTGACTACAGTTGGGTGATTTATTTTAATACCTCTAAATTTGGACTATAAAAATAAACACAAAAGTACAAAATTATGTATTTAAGAAATCACAATTTTAGAGATCTTTTCTTCTAATACTTAATGTTTTTTAATCGTTAATTTTATCTTAAACAAGAGTAACAAAAATGTAAGTAATTAAATTACAATTAAATCTTAACACATCTAAGACATCTATACTCTCAATTCATTGATGTGCATCTTGTAGTTTTCGAGTAAAATACCTGTGACATACGACGGACGGACATACAGACAGACAGACGGATTTGACGAAACTATAAAGGTTCCGTTTTTGCCATTTTGGCTCCGGAACCCTAAAACTTGTGTTTCATTGATAGTGGAAGTGGCGATAAAAATCGCGACATCGATTATAGAAGGAAATAAAAAAGGTAATATTTCTAGTATTACTAGGTATTATTTACTAATGAACTTTAAGAATTTCTGTCGCGACCTTATGACAGCTAAGTTTATGCAAGATATGCGGGTGAGCAAAGAAATTCATTTAGTTCATTTAGTTCGACCATAACCTCCGCAAAGTAACGCCCGATTCAATAAATTATTATTTATTACTTTTAAAATAATTTTCAAATCAACACTGCCAATATTTAAAAAATGGCTGAACCGAATTAAAGGTCACTTGCTAAAAACCATTTCATTTCAATTACAGCTTCCGAATTTCATGTTATGTTTTAATCAGTTAGTTAAAAGTCGAACATGATACAATAAAAAAAAATAAAAAAATCGAGTCACTACTTATAATAAACTATTTATAACTATAATTTAAAATATATATACCTGTTAAGCATATCCATATTGGAAGAAAAACTAAACGCACTTTGCAAGAAAAACAAAATTGGCGGGAACGGACGTCTATTTCACGCGCGCTCTGGATGTCACTACAGCTGTTTGAGACAAGTATGGCGGAGTAGAGGACGAAACGATTGCGTCGGGTATTTCAGATAACTTATCATTAAAGGTCTGTGACCAGTAGTCCAGTGACTTAGATAATGAGCTTAATTATGGTGCCAGACAACTGGCAATAGTTATAGAGGTACGTAAAGAGAATCTACAAAAACAGTGGCGCGCCGTGAATCTCCGTTTCCGCAGACACTATTATAGCTGAAGTCCAGAAGTACTAAGGCCGACAGTGATCATGAGTGAATTGAGTGATGCCAAAGTACAAACAATCCTACTTATCCTACGTATAGGTACTTACTATGCCAAAGTTTGATATAACTTCCATGCAAAAGCGGCCCAGCAGATTACAGAACGGAAACTCTACACACGCATAGTTTATATCATAGATTAACATATATATACATAGGATGATTATTACCCTAGGATATTGCATAGTTTGTCACGTTTTCACAAATTTTTAAGGGACTATTCTAGTTTGTGGCACTGGCAAACGAAGTGCGGTAGATCTAGTAGAATTAATCATGCATATACTTTTTTATCAATTATTATACATGCAGAACGAATGTAGGCAAAACAGATAATGCTGGCGATAACACTACTGCCAGCTATTATTATAAGAGATGTTTACGTTATTGCATAAGTCTTATTTTTAGATATGAAAGAATAGATGAATATAAGGTATATATATAAGGTACCAGTGGAGTGGAGAAAATATTTTAAAAATGGACTGACGAATAAAAATTGAACAATGAAACTTCCAATAGGTACTATACTACTCGTAACCCCTGTTTTTTACACTCTTCATAAGGATCCACCACGACCAGATGGCTTAGTGGTTAGAGAACCTGACTACGAAGCGTGAGGTCCCAGGTTCGATTCCCCGTGTCGGGGCAGATATTTGTATAAAAATACGAATGTTTGTTCTCGGGTCTTGGGTGTTTAATATGTATTTAAGTATCCATCCTATACATCCTATATAATAATATTTATCCGTTGCTTAGTACCCATAACACAAGCTTTGCTAAGCTTACTTTGGGACTAGGTCAATTGGTGTGAATTGTCCCGTAATATTTATTATTATTATTATTTATTATTATTATCCCGGAATTACGAATGGCAAGCCCAATTATTCGCAGTACTTACGTCGCAGTAAATATGCAGGCCCCTTAGGAAGTAATTTTTAAAAGAGCAAAATCGAAAAATATTTTTTAATAGTTCTTCTGAAGGAACTGCAGCGAATAATACGCAATAATGCTAGTCTTTTGAAAAAAAATAGTCAAATTTTTGTTTTTTTTTTTAAGATATCTAAGTTGCTCAATTCTATAAAAATTGGCAATATTCTACGACTGTCTAAGTTAGTGTAAAAACATGGTAGAAATCTGAAAAAGCATAGTAAAGCACATACCCTAAAAATATATTATGGCCGTAAATCCGGTACTACTATGAGTATAACTACAAATAAAGTACTGATTCCATGAATCTCTGTAACATTTAATGTGTAATCTAATACATTCAATAATTAAGAAAAGATCACTGAAAGGAAACATGCAGTAAGTATTTAATTGTCAATTATTAATTATTATAAAAGGTTAAAAACATGCAAAGGTATGAACGAACATGGTTATGTAAAAAAGTTATTATTTGATTAGTCACACATGGTCACACTTTAACAATAGTAGTAGTACTTTTGTTTTCAGTAACATGCCTGCTTTTTCAGTCAATAAAACAATGCACTTGTAATATTATTCCCTTAATTTGCTGAAAATAATATTGTACTAGGTAACTGAACATTTTAAAAGAAATGTGTTCCTTATCATGCTAGATCTTTTTTACCACATTTATTTTCTAAATAGGTATTATCAATACAACTAAATTGTGACCCACTGTAGAACATTTGCAGCAAAAAAATGGTATCTACAATTATATTAATAAATTCCATGCCACCATTTCAGTCAGCTGATTTTCGCCAAATATTTGCGTGAGATGTAAATCTCTTTCGACTGTACTTATCTTTTGGACTTTGTCTTGTGTGTGACTACACAAATATTATTCCTACTAGCTTGTTACCCGCGAA
>NC_133491.1:1794660-1822160 GCF_025370935.1 Choristoneura fumiferana
TGTGTATGACCAAATTAGGATGTGGGTTGACATTTCCCATGACCTTATTAGAGTTTAACTGTGCGGGAGCTATTCTTCCATGGCCCGGTAAATTGTCTTGTCGTGTCATAAAAACGCGTAAGTAATAAAACTGTTTTTGTGTTCAACCTAGAGCGAATCATGTACCTAGCCTGTAAAATCTCCTTTTAAAGACTTTCCCGGAAGAATAAGATGTGGGAGGAATGTATCCCTTCGCCTGATCAAGAATATAATAAGACAAAATCGAGTATGACAGTTAATTACTTAGACAGGCGATGGGTTAACTGTAACCCACATTTTTATTTCTGGTTTAAAGGAACATCTCCGACTTTCGTAAATACATTTTTACAAGACGTTTTAAATACGGTTTGTAACAGTATAATATATAAAGTACGTATGAAGACACGCTAGTTCTAAGGGGCCTGGTTAATTTGGGACTAGGTCAATGAGGGTTATCGCGTATGAATTCGCCACTAGAGGCGCTAGTGTAGCGTGGGGTCTCCGAAATGTCAAATGTCATAGTTTTTGGGTGAGCTACGCGGGTTTATTTATAATTAGAATAATTTTGTGAAGATTTTGCAATATCTGAAATTAATTATGGCAAATATGCGTTCCGGAGCAATAAATGTCTGTGTTTTGAGACAGTTTTGTCTTTCGGAAACCTTTGTCCTCCCTTTTTTCCGAACAAAACGGGGACTATGCAACACTGTGGCATGCTCGATATTTTTATGGACCGGTTTAAGGTGTAATTAAATATGATTTTCCATCTAAGCTTTGTTTTCAACCGCCCGTAAATAACAGACTTTGAAAGCCATACTTAAAAACCTCACGCAACAGTGAGCCATCTAGTGAGACAAAAAACGATAGCCCTCATTGGTGTCAAGTGTACCATGATATATTTTTTTTATTATTTTTTAAAAACTTAAGTTCCACTTATTTACATCAAATGAAACGAACAGTTGAACAACTAATTTTATTACAGTCAGCAGCAGGAGTAGATGAGCGGTTGTAGTGCTCAAAATGATCTCAATACTCTCTTATAACCTTGGCAGTAAAATCGTGTGTAGATCATTTTGAACACCGTAACTGCTCATCCACTTCTGCTGCTGTCTGTACCAGGGTGGAGCTTTTAATAATCGATTTCTCTATGATTTCCTTGACAAGAGTATGAGATGTCAACATGACATTTGTAGCACCAAGGTTCAACCCCTACATGATTCAGTTTGTTCAACAGTTCGACTGTATTTACACAAATCTCTTGGCTTCGTTTGATTGGTTGAGAATTTATCATCATAAGCCGGAAGTAATTTACCCTGTGCCACGACGAAGACGCGTGATTTTGTCAAAATTAGACATTAATGACGTTGTTTTTGCAGGTGGTAGGACCTTGTGCAAGGTCCGCCCGGATTGCTACCACCATCTTGCTCGCTAATCCTGCCGTGAAACAGCAGTGCTTGCACTGTTGTGTTTCGCGTGGAGAGTAAGACAGCCGGTGAAATTACTGGCACTTGAGGTATCCTATCTTAGGCCTCTAGGTTGGCAACGCATCTGCAATCCCCCTGGTGTTGCAGGTGTCTATGGGCGGTGGTGAAGTAATAAAAACCACGGTACGTGTCATCGCGAAGGGCTGTACCTATAACTATTGTTGTACAAAGGGAGGTCGTCTTGGGAAGCCATAACCTAACCAACAAAAAAGTTGGCAACCCCCGACTTTGTCACTTCAAAGTTCAATATCTCGAAAACGGCTAAACGGATTTTGATAAAACATGTCTAGGAAGTTACATAAAACATATATACACATAAAAGCTCATGAATGTGTGTCTGTCCGTTTATGAGAAGCCGGTATGTAAAATAAATGCATAATTTGTGAATTTGTGGTATCAACTTCCATCAGTAGTTTGCAGATAATTATGACATCAGAGCTCTCAAGAAAAGGGTTTATAAGGACACATTTTTAAAGACCGGTAACAGACCAGTGACTCTCCGAGTTGATGGTGTTCATGGGCGGCCACACCATCACTCGAAGAGAGAATATATTTACTGGTAAAGGTTAACGATATTCTTCCTATCAAGCAGCGTTTCCACCAGAGATGTGCGAGAATGTGTTTATCATGAACCAATAGAAACGCTTCATCCTCGCATAGCACATCTCTGGTGGAAACAGCTGAGCGGAGCGAGGCGAGGTAAATGATTGGAAACATAGCTTTAAACCGTGGTGGCTAAGTGATTTGACCTATGGCCCCTCAAGCAGAAATCAAATAGTCTAGACTCTCAAGTTTTCAAAATTCATGTGACAAATAACATTTAAAATATACCAGGGCTTTACGATGAAAGAAAACATCGTGATGGAACCTGCACAAAGCTGCAAAGTAGTGCCCAATCCGCTCTGGGCCCGTGTGGGAACTACGTCCCAAGCTCTCTCATTTTAGACGACCGGATGGCCAAGTGGTTAGAGAACCTGACTGCGAAGCTTGAGGTCCCGGGTTCGATTCCCGGCCGGGGCAGGTATTTGTGTGATTAACACGAATGTTTGTTCTCGGGTCTTGAATGTTTAATATGTATTTAAGTATGTATTTATCTATGAGTATAAGTATGTTTATCTGTTGCCTAGTATCCATAGTACAAGCTTTGCTTAGTTTGGGACTAGGTCAATTGGTGTCAAGTGTCCCATGATATTTATAATTTATTTATTTATTTATTCTGAGAGTAGGCCTGTTGGCAACACCAACAAAGTACTGCTATTGTGTTGGTACTGCGTATGTAAATTCCGGTCTTTTTCCGGTCGTTCTTTTCACATAATACACTTCCATTACTGCTCACCTCATGGCTGTTTTTTACTCTCCAAGGTTCCCTTAAATTTAACACTAGAATCAGTGCGAACCGGCGTCCACTCGCCTACAGGCCTGTACCCTGTAGTGGGACGTATATAGGCTGAGTTGAAGGATATTCTTATCGTCTGGCGACACATTTACTTGCTTCGACAATGACTGTCATCGTGATGATATTTGCGCCGAGATTTGCCGTCATGATGACCGATCAATTTTAGCTACTATTTCACAAGAGTATAATAGGTATTCACAAGTTGTCTTTGAACCGGTTCTCTGCCGTTTGGGCAAAATATTTTTCGCAAATGTTTCATTTCCCAAGTACTTATCAAATTTCTTCGAAACCATATTAGTTTCGGAAGTTACAAACCTAACCTAACCTATATACTGTGCTCTATAAAACCATAAGAAAATATTCTGAGTTTTTTTTTGTTTTGGAAAAATTTGATACTTGGGAAATTATACTTAAGTACATTTGGGAAAAAAAATTGTGCGAAACGGCAGTACCGTAAAACTACACAACTATGGTACCGAATCGTAAGGTTTCAACTTTGTGCTTTTGCCTCTAACGAATGGATTGACATATTTAAGTCTTCGTTATGTCTTTAGATAAAGGACAATGTATTATTCAGGTGGTATTAATATAATAAATATTTGTCACAAGTTAAAGTATTGACTTAATATATATATATTGTTTTTAAATTAATTTTGGACTATTGTTGTATAGAAATCGCATGTTATGGCATCTTTGACTATAGTTGGGTGATTTATTTTAATACCTCTAAATTTGGACTATAAAAATAAACACAAAAAGTGCAAAATTATGTATTTAAGAAATCACAATTTTAGAGATCTTTTTAATCTTTAATACTTAAATGTTTTTAATCGTTAATTTTATCTTAAACAAGAAGTAACAAAAATGTAAGTAATTAAATTACAATTAAATCTTAACACATCTAAGACATCTATACTCTCAATTTCATTGATGTACATCTTGTAGTTTTCGAGTAAAATGCCTGTGACATACGGACGGACGGACAGACAGACAGACAGACGGACTTGACGAAACTATAATGGTTCCGTTTTTGCCATTTTGGCTCCGGAACCCTAAAAACTTGTGTTTCATTGATAGTGGAAGTGGCGATAAAATCGCGACATCGATTATAGAAGGAAATAAAAAAGGTAATATTTCTAGTATTACTAGGTATTATTTACTAATGAACTTTAAGAATTTCTGCCGCGACCTTATGATAGCTAAGTTTATGCAAGATATGCGGGTGAGCAAAGAAATTCATTTAGTTCATTGATATGGACCTCCGCAAAGTAACGCCCGATTCAATAAATTATTATTTATTACTTTTAAAATAATTTTCAAATCAACACTGCCAATATTTAAAAAATGGCTGAACCGAATTAAAGGTCACTAGCTAAAAACCATTTCATTTCAATTACAGCTTCCGAATTTCATGTTATGTTTTAATCAGTTAGTTAAAAGTCGAACATGATTCAATAAAAAAAAATAAAAAATAGAGTCACTACTTATAATAAACTATTTTAACTATAATTTAAAATATATATACCTTGTTAAGCATATCCATATTGGGAAGAAATAACTAAACGCACTTTGCAAGAAAAAAAACAAAATTGGCGGGAACGGACGTCTATTTCACGCGCGCTCTGGATGTCACTACAGCTGTTTGAGACAAGTATGGCGGAGTAGAGGACGAAACGATTGCGTCGGGTATTTCAGATAACTTATCATTAAAGGTCTGTGACCAGCAGTCCAGTGACTTAGATAATGAGCTTAATTATGGTGCCAGACAACTGGCCAATAGTTATAGAGGTACGTAAAGAGAATCTACAAAACAGTGGCGCGCCGTGAATCTCCGTTTCCGCAGACACTATTATAGCTGAAGGTCCAGAAGTACTAAGGCCGACAGTGATCATGAGTGAATTGAGTGATGCTAAAGTACAAACAATCCTACTTATCCTACGTATAGGTACTTACTATGCCAAAGTTTGATATATTTTGTTACTCCATGCAAAAGCGGCCCAGCAGATTACAGAACAGAAACTCTACACACGCATAGTTTATATCATAGATTAACATATACATATATAGGATGATTATTACCCTAGGATATTGCATAGTTTGTCACGTTTTCACAAATTTTTAAGGGACTATCTAGTTTGTGGCACTGGCAAACGAAGTGCGGTAGATCTAGTAGAATTAATCATGCATATACTTTTTTTTATCAATTATTATACATGCAGAACGAATGTAGGCAAAACAGATAATGCTGGCGATAACACTACTGCCAGCTATTATTATAAGAGATGTTTACGTTATTGCATAAGTCTTATTTTATATATGAAAGAATAGATGAATAAAGAAGGTACCAGTGGAGTGGAGTGAATATTTTAAAAATGGACTGACGAATAAAAATTGAACAATGAAACTTCCAATAGGTACTATACTACTCGTAACCCCTGTTTTTTACACTCTTCATAAGGATCCACCACGACCAGATGGCTTAGTGGTTAGAGAACCTGACTACGAAGCGTGAGGTCCCAGGTTCGATTCCCGTGTCGGGGCAGATATTTGTATAAAAATACGAATGTTTGTTCTCGGGTCTTGGGTGTTTAATATGTATTTAAGTATGTATCTACATCCTATATAATTATATTTATCCGTTGCTTAGTACCCATAACACAAGCTTTGCTAAGCTTACTTTGGGACTAGGTCAATTGGTGTGAATTGTCCCGTAATATTTATTATTATTATTAATTATTATTATTATCCCGGAATTACGAATGGCAAGCCCAATTATTCGCAGTACTTACGTCGCAGTAAATATGCAGGCCCCTTAGGAAGTAATTGTTAGAAAAAGAATTCTCAATAGTTCTTCTGAAGGAACTACTAATACGCAATAATGCTAGTCTTTTGAGAAAAAATAGTCAAATTTTTGAAGTTTTTTTTAAGATATCTAAGTTGCTCAATTCTATAAAAATTGGCAATATTCTACGACTGTCTAAGTTAGTGTAAAAATATGGTAGAAATCTGAAAAAGCATAGTAAAGCACCTACCCTAAAAACATATTATGGCCGTAAATCCGGTACTACTACGAGTATAACTACAAATAAAGTACTGATTCCATGAAGCTCTGTAACATTTAATGTGTAATCTAATACATTCAATAATTAAGAAAAGATCACTGAAAGGAAACATGCAGTAAGTATTTAATTGTCAATTATTAATTATTATAAAAGGTTAAAAACATGCAAAGGTATGAACGAACATGGTTATGTAAAAAAGTTATTATTTGATTAGTCACACATGGTCACACTTTTAACAATAGTAGTAGTACTTTTGTTTTCAGTAACATGCCTGCTTTTTCAGTCAATAAAACAATGCACTTGTAATATTATTCCCTTAATTTGCTGAAAATAATATTGTACTAGGTAACTGAAAATTTTAAAAGGAAATGTGTTCCTTATCATGCTAGATCTTTTTTACCACATTTATTTTCTAATATAGGTATTATCAATCCAACTAAATTGTGACTCACTGTAGAACATTTGGCAGCAAAAAAAATGGTATCTACAATTATATTAATAAATTCCATGCCACCATTTCAGTCAGCTGATTTTCGCCAAATATTTGCGTGAGATGTAAATCTCTTTCGACTGTACTTTATCTTTGGACTTTGTCTTGTGTGTGACTACACAAATATTATCCTACTAGCCTGTTACCCGCGAATCTGTCCGCGTAGAATTCGGTTTTCACTATAACGCTGGAACTATGAAATTTTCCGGGATAAAACTATCCGATGTTCTTTCCCGGGACTCAAACTATCTGTATACCGAATTTCATCAAAATCAAAGTGGGATGTTGTTTCTAGTGTGAGCGACGGAGATGTCGATATCACAACGCAAAATTTACTGCAGGCTTTCGATTTAATTGAGCAATTTTTCAGCCAGTTAAATTATTTGTTAGTAATTTAAACTACCCTCATGCCAATCAATTGTTTTAATCTTACCGCAACTCCCAGTCGGTGATCATTGGCCTGGAAGATGCAAGTAGCGAGTCAGACAAGCTAAGAAAGTGTAGCATAGAAAGCAATTTATTAGAAAACCCATAAAATAATTTAACCTTTCATATGCTGTGAGACTATATTTCCTTTTCTATTTTTAGTTTTATCTGTTAATAGGCATTTTTTGAGACAAACATGATCAGTATGCAGGTTTTTATACTTCCTGCATATGAAAGGTTAAACTAGAGTTTAGCAGTGCACTTTTTTTTATATTTTAATGTAGTTTACAAGTTTCCTTGTTCACACAAATACTAAAAACCTAAGAATTTCATATTTTCACTACCAATAAACTATGTCATGAAATGACTATGAAACAGTTATAACTTTTACAAATTAATGTATTTAACCTGTTCTTAAACTTAACCTTAAATTAAAACTTAAATTTACTAGCTAAAGTATCAATCAATGGAGGAATGCATAAATGTCTAACAATCAGTCTAAATGTCTAACAATATTTTTTACCTTAAACCATTTAGAAAACAGCCTACAGATACACTTCTTGTTTTCTTTGTTACGTTCATGTCCTTGAAACATTTGTAAATTTGTACTCCTTGTGTGCCTTGTTGCGGATACATGCTATGCTTGCTTCGGCTGTGTATGAAGCATCAGGTTTAGGAGCTAAGCAGGGCCGGCGCTAGGAGCCACAGCTTATGGTCTCAAGGTCTAAATTGCCTTGCGCCTCGAAAATTTCTGGTTTTTATGTTCATCTAAAAACTGTCATCTAACCTTTTTCTTGGTATTGTATCATATATGATACATAATTTTCAATCATCTTTTTGTATTTCTTTTTAAGTTATTTTAGTTAACTCTATAATAATTCAACGAGGCCTGAATTCAGTACACTTGATTCAACTTGCTAAGAAAAGGGCTAACTAATGTAAGGTGTATGTACCATCATAGGGCCTCACAAATTTTAGCTTGGCCACACCAAATTTCGGTCCTGCGCTGCCACTTTGATTGACACCAGTCATATTAAGGAATAATAAAGCATTTAAGGACCGGAAGTACTTAATACATCAAATGTGTTAAGTACTTAACGTTTTGAAACAATCAAAACAACAAACTTTTACAAAATGTTAGCAACCTATTTGCAATTTTAATTATTATTATGAAACAGCTAACAATCCATATGGTCTCATGACTGATTGTGCCAGGAACAATTAAAATATAATATCTTGATCGGATAGGTAATCATCACTCCTTCTTCTAAGATAATTTACGTTTTACAACTGTTCATAGAAATCGGAATCTACCTCCATATCTACCTCGATTTAAGTCAAGTTATAACTGTGTCATTCAAGTAAATTGTCCGATGATTATTTATTTACGTTCTTAGATAATCTAGCGTTTGTTTGTGAGTAGTAATCGTAATAACGTGACCTCTACGAGTAGACAAGGTTACAGTAGATAAATACACGCAAGTTTATCGTTATTCGTTATCAGCAGAAGTAAGTAAAATCATGTGTTACCTTCTTATTTAAGTCTCCCGTTTCCACCATTATCACTGATATTATAAAACTTGATTGTAAGTGGTTTTTATCAGTAAATACACATAAAATAAAAATAGCGAGCTGTACGTACGCCGACCCTGAGTACGAGAACGAGACTTTGACAGGTGACAAGTGACAATCAGGTGATTGTCAAAATGTGTAACGAAACGCAAAAAGGTTTTCTTCCGTTTGTTTTTTTTTTACTTTTTGTACAATTATTTTTTTCTGTTTTGCGTCTAGCAGTCCAGCCAGAGCGGCCAGCTTATACGTTTTCAATCAATTCTTTATACACTGTTGACGAAAGCTATTTTTACAAGCTTTTATTATAATTTACTGCGGTAGCCGGTAGCGGTAGAGTAGGTAGGTAATAAACGTACGACTATTAGGTACTATATAAACAAAATAATATAGATATATATTGTACCTACGGAATACTGCCCATAAAAATACAATGATTCGAAGCAAATATAAAAAAATAATATGAAGCCGTGGTGGCCTTGTGGTTTGACCTATCGCCTCTTAAGCAGAGGGTCGTGGGTTCGAACCCGGCTCGCAACTCTGAGTTTTTCGAAATTCATGTGCGGAACGAGCTTTGCGGTGAAGGAAAACACCGTGAGGAAACCTGCACAAACCTGCGAAGCGATTCAATGGTGCGTGCGAAGTTCCCAATCCACACTGGGCCCGCGTGGGAACTATGGCCCAAGCCCTCTTGTTCTAAGAGGAGGCCTGTGCCCAGCAGTGGGACGTATATAGGCTGGGATGATGATGATATATTTTTCTATACTAAACCCCTGTGAATTATTATAGTATAGGGTAGGGTTTTCGTTTTATAGTTAAGTGAGCTGAACCAACAGCTGACCAGATCGTCAGATATCTTAATATATAAAACCAGCCAAGAGCGTGTCGGACACGCCCGAAATAGGGTTCCGTAGCCATTACAAAAAAATTAAGTAAGATTTTTCTATGGATTTCGTATTTTGTACGGAATATTCCAAGTTTAGGTATATTTTATACCTTAGGCTGCTATTTACTGTTAAACTACTAATAATTCTCAAGAAAACAACAGTTAGGGGAAGCTGTTTTACCTCGGACAGTTTTTCCTTTTTTGATTGTTAGAAAAATAAATAATTATGGAATAAACATCAGATATTAAAATATCTAAAGATACTATGTTATTCGATAAAAAACTTAGCGATTCGTTTATTAATTTTGAAACGTCTCACGAAAAAAAAAGGGAAAAGTGTCCAAGGTACAACACCCCTCATGCATCTGATGTATCTAATTATATTCCATACTGCCGCACAATATCAGTCATGTTCATGAGTGGGGATAGGTAGGGTCAAGATAGGTAAGATTGGTAGGGAGCCGACAATTTTCGTAAAACGCCTGCGTGAAAAAATAGCAAAGTATTCTTAGTGATCATATAATGTTGTCTTGTCTTGCAAATATCAGGCGCTAGCATTAAACAAGTTGATCGATTTTGTTTTGTTCGTAACATTATTATTATTAATTAATTAATTATACTGGTCGTCTAATACTGCGTTCACGAATGGGAGTATTTCTAAACGAAACTGCAGGGCTACTACGAAACTCGAAACTCGAAGTTCGTGTCGTGCGGTCCCTCTCGCTCTCGTATTAAATAGTGTAAGTGTCAGAGAGACCGCACGACACGAACTTCGAGTTTCATAGTAGCCGAGCTGGGAGGCTACTACGAAATTTGAAAATCGAAGTTCGTATCGTACCGTCCCTCTCACTCTCGTATTAATTAATATTATTATATTATTAGGTACATATAGACCCAGGGCCTGTACGAGGAATGTGTTTGTCATACCCCTGGTGTTGCAGAGTTTATTGGCGGTGGTGATCTCTTACCATCAGGAGACACACTTGCTCGTTTGCCATCCAATCGAATAATAATAATAATAAAACAAAACGCTTCATTAGCCTATCCCACAGATTACTAATATGTAGCTAGCGCCTATCCTCGCTCCGCCGAGCTGTTTCCACTAGAGATGCGCTAAGCGATGATAGATAAATAAGCGTTTTAAGCGTTTCTATTGATTCATAAGAAGCACATATCTTGTAACGCATCCTCCCACATCTCTAGTGGAAACGCATTTGTTACAATATTGAAAGAAAACAAAACTGTCAATTTTGAAATTATTTATTCTTATTGCATGTGACACCCTGTTATTATTACTATAACCATATGTTATAGTAGCGTGTGAAAGTATGTAAATTAATTGCGTATTAATGACGAACATCGCAAACGTTCCGCTACAGACGTCTCAGTCGCGTTCGCGTTAAAATCTCAATTTGTATGGAAACACGAACAGCGCCTCAAGCGGAACGTTTGCGATGTTCGTGTTTCCATGAAAATTGAGATTTTAACGCGAACGCGATCGAGACGTACCTATTTTGTAACCTAAAACTTAAACTAAGGGTACAGTTCCGACATCTAACTACTCGTAAAACTTAAGTCTATATATATCTATATAATCTATATATCTATTCATTAAGTTCGATTGTATTTGAAAATGCAATAGGCAACGGACAACCAAACATATATTTATAAATTAATCCCCTATTTCCCTTGGCCATACCATAAATTGAAAACGAATTTCCAAATGTCGTCCCTCTTTCTTTCCGAGAGCACCATGATGCTTGCAATGAGGGCTATCGTTTTTTGTCTTTCTAGATGGCGCCACTGTTGCGTGAGGTTTTTAAGTGTGGCTTTCAAAGTGTTATTACGGGCGTGAAAACAAAGTTTAGATTAAAATCATATTTAATACACCATAAAACCATACCATAAAAATATCGAGCAACCACAGTGTTGCCTAGTCCCGTTTCTGTCTCAAAACACAGACATTCTTTGCCCCGTGACGCATAATTGCCAAAATTAACTTCAGATATTGCAAAATATTCACAAAATTATTCTAATTATAAATCAACCCGCGTAGCTCACCCAAAAACTATGAGATTTGACATTTCGGAGACCTCACGCTACACTAGCGCCTCTAGCGGCGAATTCATACGCGATAGCCCTCATTGAATTGGTGGCGCGTTTGGCGTATAAGGTACTTAACCAAAGGTCCCAATCATTTGCCAAACCCTAACCAAAATATGCAGGTTTTAATCTCATCCGGCACACCTATAAAAATTTTCCCGTTTTAAAAGTCTTAGATTTCATTGAGCAAACGTAAAGCAAGAATTTACTTCTAAGTGGTTTTTTACATTCTGTCCGAAAGAGCAGACGGGAAGAAAAAACCGTTTTGGCACCCTAGCCTCCTGAGCCCTAACTTTTCTAACAGATGTAGTACCTAAGACCTGACGTGGGTCGGCTTTGTTATTTCGATTCATCATCAAAATTTGTTACGAATACATTGGATACTACCTATTTCAACACTTGTTTTTTTATTAATTAAACATTTTGTCCTTTTTAAAAGTACATTTCGCCATTATGCTTAGTGTTCATTTGATCTTTACAAAGTACGCGAGAGCTCACGAGGCTAGAGCAATAAATAAATACAATAGTATGTACGAGGTACATGCCAAAACACATTGATCGACTCAAAATTGAATCATTTTTATTTCACTGGTATCTTCTGAATTGCTTTTTCCGTTTTCAGGAAGAAGTTTCAGGCAAGTCCTAAATAATTGAAATAATATTTGTACATTATTTATAATATAAGGTACTAAATGGCACTAGGAAATATATCCTTAAAATAAATATCTGCCAACAACAACCTTGGCATTTCAAATTCAAAATTAAAATAATATTCCAAATGCAACACCCTACTACCTTACCTATCTACTAATTACTACATCCATAATCATTATCTTTATGGTAGAGTCCACAGGTAGAGTCATTTTAACCTTGATCGTGTGATAGGTAGGTATGTAAATACCGTCAAAAAAAAGTATTTCAGTTCCGACATGGCTGGAGTTCGGAAAGCTCGGAAAAGGTATGCTGTTTTGGGGATTGCATAACATGGACATGCCCTGTAGGGCTACTACGAAACTCGAAAATCGAAGTTCGTATTGTATCATCCCTCTCACTCTCGTACTTAATAATATTAGCGTTAGCGGTACGATACGAACTTCATTTGATGGTAGTTGTTCCCATGACTAATGACACATAAGAATAGCTCACTCTTTCCGAACTCTGCTCATTAGGTACGATTGTCTTTGAATATGCAATAGGCAACGGATTAAGGTCTCTACCCGCTATACCGTAGGTATAGGAACCGTAATAGGTGACCGTAACAGGAACGTGGCAGGAACGGAATGTCAAGCGCATACATGACAGGCGACGGCGACGGTTGGTTAGGAAAAGTGCTAGCGGGCATACTCGTAGTCCCATACTATACTTTTCAATACAACAAATATATTTTTCACTTCTCATGCTCATAAAATGTTACTTTAGTCTCTGCATATCGGGACTAAAGCTCCTTTTTATTCTCGAGGGATTAAAGTATTTTTTTAATTTACGTTGGAAATCCCTAAACAGCCAACACGGTTTTTGTGAACGGAGGATTTTTAGGCGTGGAAATAACCTCAAAATGTCAACTGTGCAAAAATATTAAAAAACACGATTTAACTTTGTGAAACACAATTATTAAATATCGAATATTAAGGATTAATTCATTTTATTATGCATAGTCCAATTAGTTTTTAAATAGTTTTCAATTTTGAAACTGTTGGCTAAATATGCAAGCATTTAAAGCGTCTTCATAAACAATAAAAGAATAGTACATTGTGTCTTAAGGGCGGTAAATAAGGAATTACGAACGAGAGTCTATTAGAAGCCCGAAGTCGAAGACTGAGGGCTTTAATGAGTCGATGTTCGTAATTCTAGTACCGCCCGTGCGACATACAATGTTGTTCATCACATTTGCGAGTAAAATTGTAGATTTGTAAAAGAAAAACTAATATTTTTTCAAAAATTGCCGATACCGCTGACTACGCTCTTGGCAGCGCCAGCCTCCCTCAGCCTGACCAGACCATGCGCCCAACGTGCGCGCGCTCCTGCACGCCATGCAGTATCACACTCATTTACCGACCTTGGGCTTCATGACAAGAAAATTAGTACGGTACGGGCAATGACTCATTTACCGACCACAGGTTTCATGACAAGCACATTAAGGCCGAGGGTTTTATTTGGGGGTTGCAACCAAGGTAGCCTGCATGTTACGACACTGTTTACTAGCAAGTGTGATGAAAAAGAATAAACCGCGCAACCAAATTTTTTTGCTATTTGAATTTTGAACATTAGTCGAGCGTACGTTTTTAAAAAGTAATATTGTCATTTTGAACAGAACATTGTTTTTTCCTCGCATTCGAAGTGAAAAGTAGAGTGTTTAACGCGAGACTAAACAACCATAATGCCACTCGAACTATAGCTAGAAAAATCTCGTGTCATTATGGCTTGTTTTAGTCCCTTGTTGAACAATCTACTATTGCATGACACGTAGCTGTTACGGTGTAATGTAGAGACCTTTGAACACACTAGACGCAGAAACCCATTTTACAATCAAAACTGCACCTTATGCAGTTCATTGAAGACAAGTTTCTTTACAATAGCTATTTGTAGGAACTTAATGAACTATTTTTTCGGGAAAATAATCCACTAGTTTTCAAATCAGTACTGAAAAAAATGCATTTACTAGTATTACTGAATAGGTACAATCAAGGTCATAATTCATAATCATAAATTCATAATGTACTTACATTAACTAAGATGTCAAAAATATACTACACCTATAATCAGTGGCCTAGCTAGGTGTAACCAAAGGCCCTAGGGCAAAAAAATAAACTATAGGGCGAACTAAAAGAATTTCCTTGCTCACCCGCGACCTTACGATAGCTAAGCTTATGCAAAATATGCGTGTTCATGCAGTTCCTCCACCTCCACAAGAACACACACAAATCACACAAACCCATCTATCACCACCACCACACTACACTGACGCGTTTCGAACTCAACCAGAGCTCATCTTCAGTGACACAACCGTACACCATGCTACCAGTTGTTTGTCACAAACACGCGTCAGTGTAGTGTGGTGGTGGTGATAGGTTTGTGTGATTTGTGTGTGTTCTTACAGTGTGGAGGTGGAGGAACTGCATGAACACGCATATTTTGCATAAGCTTAGCTATCGTAAGGTGAGCAAGAAAATTCTTTTCGTTCATTGATATGGACCTCCGCTAAGTAACGCCTGATTCAATAAATTATAAGCTAGGGCCCCAACTAAATTATTTAAAACCGTTTGTTCCGTATTCCTCGTGTTCCGAATTTAACGTACACTAGATTTGTCATTTATAGTTTGTAAGTCAGAGTCCGAGGGGCCCCCTGAGCTTGGGGGCCCCGGGGTACTGCCACGTCTAGCCCTCCGATAGCTACTCCACTGCCTGTAATGCCACTAAACATTAATAAGGTCGATGCATACAATATTCGACGCTATGGCTGTACAGATATAATATATGCCCTCGATTGTACCCTCACATCACAGGATGATTAGTACATACTTATACTTAATCTTTACATAGGCATATACTTAACTATAACTTAAAAATAACTCGTTCGCATGTTTGGTCTGATTAAAACACAGCTTATTTTGTATTTCGTTATTAATTCTACTTTTTTTTCAAATCCAATTCAATTCAAAATGTTTATTGCATGGTCAAGAGTAAATTGATTTAAAATAAGTATATATTTAGGTAACAGTACAATGGTGTTAGTTATTCTTTATATAACTTTTTACGGTAACTTTGAAAAGTTTTGCAAGTTGATAACAGAACAGAACCGCGTATCACGATCGCGTGTCATCGCCTATACACGAAGCATGCCTCTAAAATCCGAAGGTTTTTTTTAAGAGCTCACGGAGTATACCTACTTATTTTAATTAGAGCAGACCGACTGATGTCACTGCCATTGTCAGTTGCTACTTTATCAATCTCTTTTTAAACCTCTTTGAAATCTTGTCACGCGTTTTATAACACTTTTATAAGGTGCAAAAACGTCAAACCATTCATTCGTTAAGCTACTGTTACACATGCTCGTTACTAGCATGCTAATAAGCATACTTATAAGCATGCCAGTAATGAGCATGCTCATGGACTGTTTATATTTGCTAGCAATAAGCATGCTAGTTTTAAGTATGCTCAAAACGAACACTCCGATACACGTGCCTTTTGACAGCATGCTTCTGCCAGTTCAAAGTCAGTGTTGCCACGACAATTACCGAGTTCTATGGCGTTCAGGCCAAAAAATCTCAAAATCCACGGCCTACGGCTGCAACCCTGTGGCCGTAACGGCTTTTCGCAAATTCAAGGGTACTTAATAATAAATTTATTTATAACAAATTCACTTTTAGTAACTTTTTTTTGCTTGCAACTCTCGTCGCACTACCAATACTAGCATGATTATTAAGCAAACGCGTTCACACTTGCTTATTACCTTTCCCCCTACCACCCCCGCATCAACTAGCATGCTCTCTAATAGCAGGGTCTGCTCGATAGTAGCATTCCTGTTCACACATGCTACTAGGTAGCATTTGCTCGATAGTAGGTAGCATGCTCCCGTGCTACTAACGAGCATGTGTAACAGTGGCTTTATATATTTACTTGTTTAACTTCACAAAATCTAACTACAGCGCCATCTAGCGATTACTACATTGACTACGAACTCATTCTCTAGATAAATCCACGTCTTCTATTTCTTTCTTTTTCTCGTTCTCCTCGCTCTTTATCTGCCGGTACTGGACGATGTAGGCTATGATGGTAATGATGAGGGAGGCGCCAGCGAGGCCGATGCTGGTGTAGCCGACCCTGGGCACGAAGTTGGAGTTCTGGAACAGGCAGACCTGGCCGCGGAACAGCGCGCAGCTGTACGCTGGTAATAAAATGGGAAATTAATACCAGAAGTGGCGAAACGAGAATTTTCAGTCAGATGAATTATCGATGGATGGCGTTAGTTAGTATCTCGACTCGAGGTCCGCTACGTTTGACATATCATGTCACGTTTGGAATTGTTTAATAACGAAATGAGCCAAGTTTTTATCGATTTTTGACAAGTGTTGAATCGTATCTCCTACTTTTGCACTACAGATAGAATTATAAGTCAAACGGCTATCGGTTCTCCAATCTTTTATCTCCATTTTTTGTCTACCGGATTTTGAAAAAAAATATTTCTTAATTTTGTATGATTTTTTTAAACATTATCCGAAAAAAAAAAACACTTATTTCGAATCTCTATTGACGTGAAAGATCTAACATATACGAAATCTACATATTTGGGTTCGTCTTTGACGTCTCTAAAAACTAGTCGAGGGTTTTCATTTGAAACTAATTAACACAAAAGTTATGCCCACAAAACCAGTTTTTTGGCCTAAAATTGTTCAACTTTGATGCCAAATATCTCGAAGACAATGAACTTTGAAGTAAATATGGGATACTACATTGCTTAAAGCCGTTGTTGTTACTATAAGTAATAAGCTACAAAAAACATTATAAGGTCATTGGGGCATGGGATCCCCTTAAGCAAGACTGTAACGTTTATAAATGGACTTCGAGTCAATGACACCGTCTAGCAATATTTTGTTTGTCAGACCACCCTCATTGATTGAATCTGGCTGTACTTTGAAGTCCCACTGCTGGGCACAGGCCTCCTCTCAGAACAAGAGGGCTTGGGCTATATTCCCACGCGGCGGGATTGGGAACTTCACACGCACCATTGAATTGCTTCGCAGGTTTGTGCAGGTTTCCTCACGATGTTTTCCTTCACCGCAAAGCTCGTGGTAAATTTCAAATGTAAGAAGAATGGAAGTCCTATAATATACGCATGAAAATTAATTAAGCCTCCTTGACACTCTGCGAGCACATCATACAAGATAGATACGTCTGTGCGGTCTCTCCCACCCAAAATATACTCGTACCTACACCTATGTGTTGCAAAAACGCATCTTGCACGCGTACTTAATAATAATTGCGTAGTAGCAAAATATGTAATTGGTTTTAGAAATAAAAGCAGGGTAAGGTATGACTGTCGTATCTGGAAAATGTTAGTCTAATTCAATATTAGCTATACTAACCCCCGATGGCCACGTAGACCCCGTGGGCTCCCACGAAGGCGAACAGCGACACGGTCCCCGAGGCGATCCCCAGCGCTACTGACTTGTCCCGCCGGTCCACCGCCTCCAGCATTATGGTGATCTGCCACACGAACGCTAGCGCTGTAGGGAACAAGTCTTCAGTTAGAAGTCATCTCCAAATAAGCTTACTCAGGATTTCCACTTTTAGGGAAGACGAAAAAAAACGAGAAAAAAACAAATCTTGATTTTTTGGTCCTTCGAACACTTCTATTACAATACTGTGAGAATAAGGTAGGGATGTACTATATATATCTCCGATCAACGATTAGTAGATATATATGTAAAGTTTTAAGTAGCCTAACGTCTTAGCCAATTGTTTTTAATTTAAAACTAACCAGCGATTGTCCCTATCTCATCTTATAATGATTACCTGTCGTATGATGTAGCTGGGCTTGGGAATTGACGTGACCCAAGCAGGTGGCATACACGCTAAAATTTGTCAAAGCGTTCTCAAATTAGTATTTTTTTTAATTCCTATCGAACGTTTTTGTTGCCAAGCGCCATCTATCGGAAGTAAAATTTCCGAGTGTGATTGTGATCAATACTTACTGCCAGCAAGCGTTGCCGCTGCGAACATAAGCGTGTGCAGCGAGTACGCGGCGGTGCACGAGTTGTCGCCGCAAGCGCCGACCGTCACGTGTCCGTTCGGGGAACACGTACAGTTCGTGTAAACCCTGGAATATTTATAATTATTAGATTGGTGAAGATATCTTTGAAGGAGAATAGTTCTCGAGTGGCGATCACGAACTGGAAGACGAAACGTTGGAAGGCCTCCCAGGTTACCCAAAACTCTCACGATGGACGCAAGGTTGATTCTAAGACCGTTTCTGAACCTCTGCTGATGATGATGATGATGATAAAGTTAAGGGAGTCCAATTAATGAGGACAGCACAGAATCAACCCTTGTGATGTACTTTATGGAATGCCTATTAGCGGTGCACAGGTTTTGGTTGAAGATAATGAGGATGATGATGGAATTGGTGGTAGCAGTAGGTAGAGTGGCTATTTACATTACATTCAGTTGGTAAAAATTATATAAAACTTGTGATCGTGTATTTAAGAAGAAGAAGAAGATTGATTTATTTGCCAACATGAACAATACAGGATAGGCACACAGAATACAAATAAACAATAAACTAATTTAGAATCTCAGCCCAATGTGTTTGCCAGTCCCTTGCACTGTGACAAAAGGAACAGGTTCAGCTTATGCTGCGCTTTCTCAGACGCTGACAGCGCTGGTTTAAGGAGTGGCAAGACGTGATTCTTATATGGAGCACCTGGATAATGACACTACTTTTCGCTTCGCTACAAAAGACAAGACTTTCTTGCCGATGAAACGCTGGCTGCCAGTTACAATAAATAAGGAGGAGGAAGTATCCTTTTTATGTTAATCCTAATCATGTGGATCAGGGATAAAATGGCTACCTTTTCGACATTGGATTTCAGTTAGGCCTCGGTTTTAACTCATGGCACAAATTACATGTATATATGTGACTGTGTGAATTATTTCACTGGATGGGTACCTTAGGTTATAGACTGGATTAGTACCTACCTATGTAGGTAAAAAGTATACCTATCAAGCGATAAGTCGCGAGGCACTAGTACCTTTCGATATCTTTGGTGACCCAAAATTGCTGATAAAGGAATGGAATATACTTAGCTCCTGCATTATTATTTTGTGATTTACTTACGCAAGGTTCCCGATGGTAGTGGCGGTAGCACAGCCAGCGTGGCACGGCGAGTAGAAAGTCGTCATGTGCTCCGTGGCACAGACAGGGTCAAACTGGGTCCAGGGACGGTCGCAGCTGCAGACAAAGAAGAAGTAGAACAGGGGGAAAAGACACGTCCTTCAAAACGAATAGTACCTACCTAAGATTGAAAATTGTTTTTAGATCATCACCATTACATTGACAATGGTTTTTAGATCAAGAAACAAATCCTTGAACATAATGGTAAGATGAAGCAACGTACCTACTGAGTAGAATTTGTCAACCAAAAACATGATTTTTAGATAATTGTCTGTAATTAGTGGTGATAGTTGTAGAACGATGAGTGATGACTTCACATGTTTGCTGCAGTTTGATTATTTTCCTTTTCTTCCTTCCTCCCTTCCTCTTTCTTCTTCCTCTCTTTCTTCAATACTTCCTGCTTCACTTTCTCCTCCCACTCATCACATCACTTTATGGATTTGAGGGATCGAAATCCAACTTCTACATGCTACTCGTGTTTTTTGAGATTCGGGTTTCGAATAATAGTAGGTATGGTTTTGTGCCAGATGGTTTTGTGGTTTTGTAATATCATGTCACACTTACCCACATCCTAAAGCGCAGAAAGGCTGCGAGTACGTCGTCTCCTCTAGACCCGCGACCTCCCCCTTCGAGCAGTTCAGTGCAGCAGTCATGACAGCAAAGAGGATGACGCAGTAAATGGTCATGCGGCCTGCGTTGAGGATGGCGGCTTTCTTGTCCAAAACAGGCATCACAGGGTTCGTGTACAAATAGCCCGCAAGCTGGAATAAAATGAATAAACATTAAAATTATCGGAGTTCGGAGACATTAAAATATTACAAATGTAGTTAAGTATAACCTACCTGATATCTTAAATCTGGTCTAACGTCTCGTAGCATGGTGAACGGTTGCGTTGCTCTGAGGATAAGCTCTGGTTGAGTTCGAAACGGTCAGTGTGGTGTGGTAGGGGTGGTCCCGGTGATAGATGGGGTTGTGTGATATATGTGTGTTCTTAGGGCTGGACACATGTCGCCGGTACGGTGCCGTCTACGGTGTCACGGCGCGGCGCCGTCAAAACTACCAAGCGTGTACGTACCAAGCGTTTGACGGCGCCGCGCCGTGACACCGTAGACGGCACCGTACCGGCGACATGTGTCCAGGCCCTTACAGCGGAGGTATACCCGATAACGGCGATAATGTTTCGAACCCATCCGTAGTGCCTTGTCCAAAGGTGTGATCGATTGGATAATCGAACGAGAACTACTAAATATACATGAGTTTCTACAATGTACAGTCAAGGGCAAAGATATCGACACGGCCAAATTTGCAAAAATATGTATACACGGCCTTAATGTTAAGTGCATAAAGTCGTGTATACATATTTTTGCAACTTCGGCCGTGTCGATATCTTTGCCCTTGACTGTACAGTTAACTAATTTGATCCCTGTGCCATCATAGAACCTTATCATAGTTACAATTTAATTTTTATACATATAGCGCAATGCTTGAATGACATAAATGTCCGGATGACAAATGGTTAAAAGCTTTCAATGCTCTGATAAAGACTTGCTAAAGATGACATTGAAGATGACAATTTATTGAAAGTGGTGTAATATTTGAAAGAGTGAGTTTTCCAATATCTATCTTCAAATAAATGGTAGATAAGGTTGCGTTTTAGAAAGAAACTTCAATTAACTATTGTTCTTAAAAAAATAAAACAAACTGATACTTACAATAACACCCATAATGATAAACAAGGCGCGCAGTGGCGCCCCCCACTCCCAGATCATTCCTGTGCCGGGGACGACGTGAAACTTAAACTGTAATAGAAGAACAATCATCATTGTACATACTATATACACTACCGCCATTTCGGAAGATCCTGGGACCCGTCAGAAGAGACGATGGCACCTGGAGGATCCGCAAGAATGCCGAGATTGAGGGGCTGGTGGCTGAGCCTAACATAATCGGCTTCAAGCCGGCAATTGACAAGATTTCATATTTCTAAGACTATAATTTGATTCGTTCTCTGTATTCTAGTTGGAAAGAGAAAGACGCTGATATTTTTAAAATTTCGCTACGATTATTAATTAATTAATTTCAATTTTTTTAAGATGTGTTTATTCTAAAAGGGCATAACTCTAACACAATAGATCCATTACTTTTGTCTAGTCTCTATTAAAAAAAAGATCACGTGTAAATAGTGTGTAAATAGCGTAAATCTGACGTAAAATTTGCCAAAATTATGAGAGCTCCTTTTTTTGATAAAAAAAGGCAAAGGAATCATATCTATTCTGTGGTAGTGTTGGCAAGTTCAGATATATTTTTTATTTTTTTGTATTTTTTTTATATATGGAGAAATAAATTATAGTAAATATTTTCCCATGATCAGGAGGCAAAACTCTTTCGATTCCTGTAGTTGTTCAAAAAATGAAAACTTGTCGTTGCGCAGGATCGGCTTCAACAGGTTATAAGCTACAAATTACATTGTATGGCAATCCACTTTTTTAAAGGTGAAATAAGTCAAAATCTAAGAATGATTTATAGTTTGATTCTGCCGGTTGAGATTTTGTTTCATGTCAAAGCCCGATTCACATTTATGTTGTGTCGTGCGTGATGCTCTCTGTCTCTCCCTCTCTCTATGCTTGTGATGCGACACAACACAAGCCGTCACAACACACTGCATCAGATAAATGTGAACGCAACCATATAAAATGTATGAAAATACCGTTCTGATGCGTCTCGCCCGACACAACACGACATATACATAGGGCTGCCATCCGTCCGGGTTTCCCCGGATTTGTCCTAGTTTAGAGGGCGTCCGGGGAGCGTCCGGGCGGGGTTTCATTTGTAGTCCAGGTTTAAAAATATTTTTAATTTTTAGACCAATGCAATTAGTATTTTTCGAAGAATTAATTTCCAGCAAGCTGTAAATCGTTTTATAAGGATCTTATTTGATTGGCCTATATTTTATTATACCTACTGACCAAGTTAAATAAAAACCTAAACCTGTTCACATGTCCGGGTTTTGGGCTCCAAAATCCGGGGTTTTCACGCGTCTTGTCCTGGTAGCCAAATTTTAGAGGTGACAGCCCTACATATACAAAATATGTGAACGGCTTCCTTCGAATCGATTGTTAGTTAACGTCTTCTTCATCCTTGGACTAGGCTTGCCACTGCTAGGCATAGTAGGAATCCTCTCAGAATCAGAAGACTGGGCTGTAGTTTTCACATGGGCCACTTGCAGACTTTAGAACTTCCTACACACCATTCAATGAGGGCTATCGTTTTTTGTCTCACTAGATGGCGCACTGTTGCGTGAGGTTTTTAAGTATGGCTTTCAAAGTCCGTTATTACGGCGTGAAAACAAAGTTTAGATTAAATCATATTTAATACACCTTAAAACCGTACCATAAAAATATCGAGCATGCCACAAATGTTGCATAGTCGGCCAATCAACTTTTTTACCGACACTAATCTGTCCGCGACATTTTTCAAACAATTGCAGATTTTTGTAAGTAAACATGTTTTTTCTGTGATTAAATTGATGGTGTACATGAATACATGCCATCCTACGTAAGTTCAACCTATTAAACCGTGAAATATCTTGTTGGAAGTACGATTTTTTGGTAACGCCAGAGACAATTTTGGTAACGCAGGAGACGCCCAAAGTGTCGGTAAAATAGTTGATTGGCCCAGTCCCCGTTTTGTTCGGAAAAAAGGGAGGACAAATGTTTCCGAAAGACAAAACTGTCTCAGAACACAGACATTCATTGCCCCGGAACGCATATTTGCCATAATTAATTTCAGATATTGCAAAATATTCACAAAATTATTCTAATTATAAATAAACCCGCGTAGCTCACCCAAAAACTATGAGATTTGACATCTCGGAGACCTCACGCTACAGTAGCGCCTCTAGTGGCGAATTCATACGCGATAGCCCTCATTGCTTCGTAGGCGTTTCCTCACCAGTCCGGCAACAAAACGCTCATGGTAAATTGCAAATGTGGTTTTGCACATCTCTGAGATGGGAGCCCAGGTTAGAACTCACGATTCTATGTTTGAGAGGCCATTAGAGAGATGAGAGCACTTACAATTTTTTTTATTCAAAAATGGTTAATGGTTATTGGTTGATTGGTGGTAAGTAAGTACTATGGAATTAAATTCTTCATTTTACATTTTACAGCACCAAGTTAGAAAATTTTATATTTAAGTCCTCTTACACTAAATAGGTAGGTACTTTTTATCAGTCTGATTATAAAACATAGTGATTCTGCATTATACTTAGTCGACTAATTGATTGTATGGATATTGTATTTCTGGTTATCACAATAAATGCACTGATATAATATATTATGTGTAAACATAATTTATGAAAAATGGTTTTTATCTCTTTTCCATTCGGTGCTAGTGACTCGATGTTTAATATTTAAGTAGGTATGTATTAGTAATCATTTAATAATATGCACCCTGGTGTAAACATCACCCTCGTTCATTTAGATCTTTCTCGCTCTGTAGACTAAAAAAAAACTAATTTCTTTTTTTACCTCATGACAACCTTTCAACTTTAATCTTAGATGCAATGAAGTAAGAGTTACCATACATTTAATTAAAATGTTTTTTTTTAGTTATTTATCAAATAATTCACACTTAAGCAGTTGCAACACACTGATTCATATAATTAAGAATAGGTACGTATTAATTTAAGTAAATCATATAATTACTTTCTTTACGGAGACCGGGGCTAGAGGTGCAATTCAACTAATGCATTGCGTAGTATATTCGACTATGCACTCGCATCTCCCTTCTCCTTCTATTAGAGCACACAAGCTCTTGCCAAATTATTTTTTTACAGCGTAATAAGTTGATTTATTGGTTGGGCTACTACGAAACTCGCAAATCGAAGTTCGTATCGCACCATCCCTTTCACCCTCGTCTGAAATGACATAAGCGTCAGCGGGACGGCAACATACGAAGTTCGAGTTTTGCACTTCGTGGTATAGGTCCTGAATCTGAACGCATTTTGTTTATCTGTGCCCTTAGTGTAAACCTTAGCGAAAACGGTTACAAAATACGTCACGATCGCGTACGCGTTAAAAATCTCAATTTGTATGGAAACACGAACATCGCAAACGTTCCGCTAGAGCGCTCTTCGTGTTTCCATATAAATTGAGATTTTAACGCGAACGCGTTCGTGACGTATTTTGTAATCAAAAAATTACACTAAGGGCACTGCACGTATTGTTTCTGATACACGTGATTGATTAGATAACAATTCGTTATACCATTCATGTGGTGACTCATATCGATGATGACAATGACACCGACGGAGTTGAAGCTGTTGCCAAGGCCGCAATCGGCCGGATCAGATCATCATCATCATCATCATCATCATATCGATACCTTGTCGAAAAATTAAACGACACCCAGATTTTTAGCACTTGCTATCGGAGTACAAGTTGTTTTATAATAAAATTAAGAGTACCTGGACGACCGAGCTTTGCTCGGGCTAAAATTTGCTTTTTCCCAGAAATAAGATCAAGCTTGTTCATCCCCGAAAACCCCTACCATACCAAATTTCATCGAAATCGTTAGAGCCGTTTCCGAGATTCCCGAAATATAATAAATATACAACACCTATGTACCTTATTGTATTACTCGTTTACAGGCGTAAGATTTTTAAAAATGAAAAAATAAGTTCTCACCTTAGCCTACGTACACACTATGCGGCTAACCGTGCGGTTTCGGCGCGCCGTCCCTCTTCAAAGTATCGGTCGAGAAAGAGACGACGCGCTAAAACCGCGCGGTTGGCCGCATAGTGCAAACGTGGCCTTAGCACCTTAAATGCAGACGCCGTATTGCCTGACCTTTCTGACGCTCGCGATCACAATCAAATGACAAATTTCGCATACAAAAACTATCATTTGATTGCAATTGCGAGCATCAGAAACGTTAGGTAATTCGGCCTCTGGTTTTGCCTTAGGTTTTGCTATTAAAAATCAGTGAGCAAAGTCGCATACTACTTACTCATTGCTTGAAAGTAATAAATAAAGGTAATTAACTATATTTTCTGTCACTTAAATTTAGATTTGTCACTAAACTGCGATACCCTAATTATTATATCTATCCCTAAGAATATAATTGGTCATCTAATTAATCAAATCTGTCTCTAAGTATAAGTCATCAGATAAATGTAAACTGTATCTTAATTATAGTTTGATCATCATAATCGATCACCAAAATAGATAGACTGTCACCTATAAATAGATCAGTTCTTAATTCGATGCTTCTACCTATTCTAATAAGGCAGGTCTGGTTAGGTACGACGACGAGCGAAGCGAGGTGGAGTGTTAGGTAGAACTGCGGCCCTCAGTGCGCGAGCCGAGCGAGCGAAGCGAGCGTGCCCGCGTCAGGGCCGGCAAGTGCCAGAACGAACATTTTTTAATAATATTTAATTTATAAAGAGTAATTTTTAAATAATATTTAGGTAATATTATTTGGTGATTCAATTTAGGTGACAGATCTACTATTTTAGGAACAAATATTATTTATTAGGTCGCCGAAAACGCATTTATTAGGTAATCAATAAAATCATACCCATAAATAAATAGCTGACAGTTCGTAAACCAACCTTATTTTACTTCGAGCTACTTTTTCATTTGTTGGGAATGTTAATGACCCATTAAGTACGCTATCTAATCAGGCAGATACGTGTTTTGTTCGAACCCTATAGCCACTCCCATGACCAATCCTATGCCCATGGTATCGCTGCGCAAACTCACCCATCGGATAATAAAGTAAGTAGGAGTAGGACCACTGATGTATTATTTAATACATCAGTGAGTAGGACAAATAATTTCAATGACATTGCCGAAGCATTATCGGCATTATCGGCTTCTTAGGATCATCTAAGATTATCTAAATATTATCTAAGGAAAGTATCTAAGTAAATGTTTCTTTTCACTTTGAAATTGATTAAAGGGTTTTTTTTTTAATTGACTACATAACACCTGCCGTGGTGCCGTGGTGGCCCAGTGGTTTGACCTATCGCCTCTCAAGCAGGTCGTGGGTTCAAACCCCGGCTCGCATTTCTGAGTTTTTCGAAATTCATGTGCGGAATTTAATTTGATATTTACAACGAGCTTTGCGGTGAAGGAAAACATCGTGAGGAAACCTGCACAACCTGCGAAGCAATTCAATGGTGCGTGTGAAGTTCCCAATCCGCACTGGGCCCAAGCCCTCTTGTTCTGAGAGGAGGGCTGTGTCCAGTAGTAGGACGTATATAGGCTGGGCAGGAAAAAAGTAAACCATCCAAAAACCCTATAAATAATTTTCTTTCAGTTTGAAATCGGTGCCTCAGCAGGAGTCAGCTCCAGTCTTAGTCTTATACATCAGTAAACTTATTTAAGTTGGGTACCTACGGGCCTCTATATAGGTACACACCAGTCTTTGACCCGCAAACATGGTCAACGGTTAAAGTTACTATGTTGTTATACACATGAAATCTCAACCATGTCGCTGACATATTGGCTGATCGGCGACTTTGCTCGGCTTCAAGAGCCATTAATCCTACTGCTAACCCCCTGTTCTCTATCTGATCGAACCTTAGCAAAGTCAGCCTCCTGCGAGCCAAAGCCCCAGAGCGCTGCAGCCAGCAGAGACATTGCCAGGATCTGGAGGACGGCCATCTTGCTTCGCAGCACACGGCCGACGCTGCGGAAGAAGCCTGAAAAGATATAAAAAAAAATATATTTTTATATTTGTATATCAATAAATGTTAGTTATTAGTTTGTTTTACTTTTATTAATATTTTTAAATTAGTCTAATTTAAATTTATTATAGTGTTCCATACTTAATTACATTACTTCATTACATACTTAAATAGGTACAACATATTAAACATCCAAGACCCGAGAACAAAAAAAAAATGTTGTGAGTTTGAGTTTGAAATAGTTTAGAAAACTAAGGTAATTTGTCTTTATCAACCTACCAATATATTATTTTCTTGGTTAATATTATTAGACACATTTGTCGTAAGAAATATTTCGCCAAATTGCAAAAAAAAAAACAATTTATATGGCTGCTACTATTGTAAAAGCCATAGTAGCTTTGTAGTTTGACTAATAGCCTTTCAATCAAAGGATCAAGGGTTTGAACTCGTGCTCGTACTTCTTAGTTTTTCGATATATAGGT
>NC_133491.1:1824660-1843969 GCF_025370935.1 Choristoneura fumiferana
CGGTATGAATTTGATAGACAAAGTGACAAAAAATTTACTATTTTACCAACGACAATAGAAGCTGTGACAAAAATTATGACCTCCATTAAAACGACTGCAAAAGGACATGACTCTATTGCTATTGACATGCTACTTATGACTCTCCCAGTGACTTCTAAGATACTGACTTTCATCATCAATAAGAGCATTGAGACTATGACTTTCCCGACTGATTGGAAAATCGCTCAAGTGACCCCCTTACCCAAAAAACCTAACCCTGTTAATCTATCCGATCTCCGTCCTATTAGTATCCTTCCCTGTGCATCAAAGATAATAGAAAGGGTGGTTTGCGACCAGCTGTCGGAATACTTGGAGAAATACAACATCCTACCTGAACTGCAATCTGGTTTTCGCAAGGGTCGTTCGACAGTTACTGCGTTACTAGATGTAGTTGATAATATTTTACAGGCTCAGGATGCTGGTAAGAGTACCATTTTAGTGCTTTTAGATTTCTCCAGGGCTTTTGACTGCATTAGCATTCCCTTGCTATTATCTAAGATGTCGTATTATGGATTTGATGTAACGACGATAAAATGGTTTAACAGTTATCTGACTGACCGTGCGCAGACCATTGTATTGCGTGGGCTGGATGGTAGTCCTCTGCGGTCCTCTCTTTGCCCTGTGACACGGGGTGTGCCGCAGGGTTCGATACTGGGTCCTCTGCTGTTTATATTGTACAGTTCTGATATTGTCAACAGTATAAAGAGCAGTGGATACCATCTTTACGCGGACGATCTTCAACTGTACGTCTCCTGCGCGACGTCAGAAACGTCCATAGCTGTAAACGCCATCAATGCAGACCTCGATCGTGTTTCTGCTTGGTCAGAGAGCAACTGTTTGGTCCTCAATCCCGGCAAATCGAAGTACATAGTATTTGGATCGAGACATCAAATTCAGAATGCTATTGATGCTCTGGCTACCGAGAATGTTGCCGTCATGGGTGATCCAATAGAACGGTGGTAGAAGCTAACAACCTTGGCCTCCTTATGGACGGCAAGCTGAGCTTTGAGAACCACATTTTAAAAGTTGTGAGTAACTGCTTCTACCGTCTCAAAGTTCTGTACAATATACGCGATTACCTTAGTGTCGATTTGCGTGTTGACCTTTGTGAATCGCTTATATTGTCCAGATTAAACTATTGTGATGTTGTTTATGACGGCTGCATTGTTGGTCGTTCTAAGAGGCTTTTACAGCGGGTGCAGAACGCATGCGCTCGTTTTTGTTTCCGTGTCCCTCCCCGCTGCCACATCACTCCGTACCTGAACGCCGCTAACTTGTTGAACATGTCTGCACGCAGGCGCATGCACCTCGCTACCCTGCTGTTTGGTGTGAGACGCTACAGGACCCCATTGTACCTCCACAGTAAAATTGTTTGGTCGAGGAGTGAGCGCAGGAGCGCAATGGCTCTTGTGCCCAAGCACCGGACTGCAGCATTCCGCGGAAGTTTTAAGTTTGCGGCGTCCAAGTGCTGGAATGATATTCCTCCCCCTATCCAAGGAGCGTGTAGTGGGTATACCTTCAAGCGCAAGCTGAAGGATTACTTGTTGACGCTCCAAAAATCCTTTCCCTATCCAGCACTTTGACATGCCAACCACATTGATATGCCTGATGTTTTTAAACAATCCATTTTTTCTTCTTTCTTTTAATTATTGTTCGTTGTAATTTATTTATTTCTTGGTTTGTTATAGTTATTATTATTATTTTTTCTCTTAAGTTTATTTGTGTATGTATAGATAAGTGGTTTATTTATTTATTATATTTGTGTATCGTTCCGTGAGTCACAGACGGTTCTGGCAGAAAATCAGCGCTGCAGGCGTTTAACGCTTCAGCATAATGCTGAGTCAGCGACCGTTTCACTTTCGCGGGGACACACAACATTGTATATATTGTATTTAATGTTTTCATGTGTTTTTCTGTATTTTTTATTTTATTTGTGTTAATTTTGCTGTATATGTGTGTCTTCTGTGTAAGTGAATAAATGTCTTCTTTCTTTCTTTCTTTCTTTCTTAAAATATTCAAAGGCCCACGTACCAAGAGACAGCGATTAAACCGCCATGTTCGATGCACTAATTTGACGATTAAACTTTGAGGATGAATAAATTATCTAAATTCAAGTTATTTCTAAACGTTACAAAACAAAAGTAGCTTAATTATGCGAGTAGAATCGAACCTTAAATTTAAGGTTAAAGACCCTTTATAGATAGACTATGAAGATGCCCGTACCTCTGTCAGCTCCATGTCGGATGTCCATCGTCGGTGGCACCACTGGGTACTTATACAGTCTCACGATGGTGATGATGAGCTTGACGACAATCATCAGGAACTGCAGCCAGGCGAGACTGTCCATCATGCTCGACAGCATCGTGGTTCCCACCAGGAGTAACACGATGCGCACTAGGAGGAGGACGGCTGGGAAAAAAGAGAACAGGTCAGAGTTGGTAATATCAATGAACGATACGGATAACGGACATGGGTCACCTGATAGGAAGCAATCACCGCCGCTCAAGATAGTCAGCAGTGAGTCAATAAGGGTTGAAGAGGAAAGCGTACAATTTTGTACCCGACTGCGGAAGGATGGGTAAGTTTATCGAACGTACGCTGTTTATTTCTTTGGCTCCGTTGCAGCCTCAACGGCTGGACGGATTTCAACACATGAGATATTAATATATAATAATACATAATGGCGTACGTGAAAAAAATATGTAAGGGAGATTAAACCTGTCTTTCATTGTAACAGTAAATAATAGATATCAAAATGAATGCCAATAATTAGCCCATCACATGTATTATCATTGCTGGGATGATCTTTCGGACCAACGGATTTACTTTGTGAAATGTTTGTATAGACTTGCCACGCCAATAGAAATGGAACAATGAAATTACCATTCTGACACTGAATTCTAGGACCATAAAAACTACTCCTTACCAATATTCATATGCAAATTCATCGATGGGTTAGACTCCTCCAGGTAGGCGAGCGCATGCGTCATGATGGCGAGCCGCGTCAGTGCGCAGGAGATGCCAACGAGAATCAGGATCGAGAGTCGAAGCGCGGCCATTGGAGTAATCCCGGCTGGCAGGGTGCGCCAGACATTGCAGAGGGCTGGGGAAGAGATGTTATGTTAGATGCAAGGTATGTGAAAGGTAGGCCAATAAGGTCAACTCGCCGCTGGCGAGCGCCTCGCAACTGGCGAGCGCCTCGCAACTGGCGGGCGCCTCTCCACTGGTGTCATTGTAATTTGCCGGCGGCATTACGTGTTAATTATTTAAGTTAAGAATGTAGTTATAAGAGACGTTGTTAAATATGCATAAGAGAAATATATTAATAAATAAAATCTCCCCAACTTGATCCTAATATGATAGTCAAAATATAAATAAGGCGTGAAAGAAATTATGAATGACACAGAGGACAGCTTAAAAGATGGAATGGAGTGACAAACAGAACAGAATGAAAATGTAATAATGAGATAAAACACAAATAGTAGTAGTCAGATGGGCCTAACCCACAGAGAAAGAAAGGTGAAGTATGTAAGAAAGACAAAGGATGCGGAATGACAGTACGAGAAGTAGTAAATGCGAGAACTGGAATGAAAGGAAAATAGTAGAAATAGGCTCCAATTACGTTGGAGGTAGTCTGTAAAAAAAAAAAGGTCAACTCGAAGCGCACTCATTGGAGACCCGGTTGGTAGAGTACGTTAGACCTTGTAGGTAGAGGGATTGGGGTCGTGTTATATCAAGTGCGCGGAAATACGGACCAAATAGGACCGCGAGTCGAAGTACAGTGAAATACTGCATGCAGTGTGCGGGCAACGTTGCAGTGGCCGGGGTCTAGGTGTGATGTTATATAGAGGCATTGAAACTAGTCGATTTGCATGGGCTGACTGGAACTCGCATACATCTAATGGCTCAAATATCATGGCTATAGTTTCTGAAATTTCCTTGTCTATTGTGAATCCATTTAACCACTTGATGGAAACTTTTTGGCATTGCCAACGGTAGCCTTAAGTTATTGGAGCTGGGAGCGTCAACTGGGAGCGTTAAGTTACTGGGAGCCGTAACTTATCATCATCGTCGTCGTCGGCCGAAAGACGTCCACTCTTGGGCGTAATCTTCATCCAAAGAACGCCACCGCGTTCGGTCTTGCGTCACCCACATCCATCTGACTTCTGCGATCTTCACCAGGGCATCAGTCCACATTATATTTTGGGGGGTTTAGCTGCCTTAACGGCCAAAGACATTATATCCCTGCTTTTGTTTAACTACTTGTTAAGTCCACCTTGGTACGCCGTTTAAAGTCTCACCAGTATCAACCTCAGCTTCAGGCTTGGGCACGCCAAATACCGGCAGCATGCAGGCCAGCGCTACGACGACCCAGCCCACCATGATGTTGCGCCGGCGCTGCGAGCCCAGCCAGCCAATCAGAGGGCCCAGGATGAACTCCACCGCTGATATGCCAATTATCAGCACATCTGGAGAAAAGAGGAAGATTAGGAGACTGCTTTGGTATAGTACATTTCGGACGGATGAGGAGTAAAATAATTGACTTGCATCTATGATACAATCACCAAACACCACCATCACCAAAAACCAAGCATTAGACATGGATAATCTCAACTCCGCGAAGTGATCTGACTCACTAGATCCAGCTCCGGTGTCGGTACCGAATCTGCTTATTGAATCCGACTCCTTTATTGACTCCGGTTCTTTCGAGCGATTATTAATTTATCTATGGCCGATGCGGCCCGGCTCGGTTCGGTCGGTACCTACCAAGGTCAAGGTACTGAACTTAAGCGTAGCCCGCTTTGGTCATATTATATTGTGTTTTAATTATATCTAATTTATTTCCAATATAACCGAGCGAGTAGTCCGAGTACCGACGTAGGTACCGGCTCACTCAGCGCCCGACCAAACGTAATAAGATCCGATCCGATCCGAGCCGAGAGCGAAAGCAGAGCGAGTGAGTGTGACGGCGATCACGAGCCGCTCGATCCGGTCGGAGTTAGTAACTCCGGAGTCGATAAGATTTGAAAGGAGTCATTAAGGGATTCGGATCCGCTTGAGGATCTGACTCTTTTGAATCTTCAGATCCGGATCTACCCATCTCTACCAAGCATACAGCTCTAAAAGCTACAACCAGGGCCCAGTTTCGCTAAAGATAAATTACAAGTACGAGGTGTAGTAGCGATATTGTTAATATTTGCTTGTACACAACACAACGCAGTTGTCGAGGAAAGCGAATCACGTACCAGGGTAACCTTTGCGCTACTAATATAGGTAATGTTAACATCCCATACATTTACCAAAGAAATCATAACGAAATTGATTAAATGCGATAAGGTTCCAACCTAGTACGTGAATCACTTTTCTTCTTCTGTTTGACGTGTATGTATGTCTATTCCTATGTCCTCTCGTAACTACTCAACGGCTTTACCGATTTTGATAAATTATACGTCATTGTATTTGTCTTGATGACGCGAGTGACACGGATACATTTAATTATTAAAAAATCAAAATGGCGGATTTTTGGCGCCAAATTGTAAGTTTTCAAAAAATATATATTATTCAAACCTATCAAATGAAAGCTAATAATTAGCCCATTCTAAAAATATACGGGTTAAAACCGTTTTAATATTATCATTTTCACAGAAAAGTGTGAAATAAATCAATAAATAATATCACGGACAATTCAGGCCAATTCACTACGGTACTAAGCAACGGATAAATATAATTATATAAATAGATAGATACATACTTAAATACATATTAAACACCCAAGACCCGAGAACAAATATTCATATTTTCATACAAATATCTGCCCCGACGCGGGAATCGAACGGACGGACGGGACCTCAAGCTTCGTAGTCAGGTTCTCTAACCACTAGGCCATCTGGTCGTCAAAAACAATAAATTAAAAAAATCAAGAAACCCGACTGCCTTAAGAATACTAAAAAGAAGAAAACAAGCCTAGTGGGCTTGAACTTTGTTAAGTAGCTAACTTAAAGTTAAACAGTCGGGACCCATTTAAATCGTGACGCTCAAAAATCTTACCTAATGGTCCCGACTGTTGAACTTTTCACTTTTTGCAGGTGGTAGGACCTTGTGCAAGGTCCGCCCGGATTGCTACCACCATCTTGCTCGCTAATCCTGCCGTGAAGCAGCAGTGCTTGCACTGTTGTGTTCGGCGTGGAGAGTAAGACAGCCGGTGAAATTACTGGCACTTGAGGTATCCCATCTTAGGCCTCTAGGTTGGCAACGCATCTGCAATACCCCTGGTGTTGCAGATGTTTATGGCGCTGGTGATGTCTTACCATCAGGAGACCCACTTGCTCATTTGCCATCCAGTCGAATAAAAAAAAAACTTTAAGTTAGCAATTAACAAAGTTCTAGCCCACTAGACTTGTTTTCTTCTTTTTAGTATTTTTAATCGATAGTTGGGTTTGTATGATTTGTGTGTGTTCTTACAGTGTGGGTGTAGAGGAGCTGTATGAACACACCTTTCTTGCTTAGACGTAGCTCTCATAAGGTCGCGGGTGAGCGAATTAATTGTTTTTATCTACACCCATATAGTAAATCCTCAATTATGCGTTCAAAAACCATAGGTAATGACCAGCATTACGACATTGGATTCTATTATGAACACGGCTGTATCGTAATGAGATTTCATACATCATTACAGCACGGGGGGGGGGGGCGACCACGTGCAGCAGCAGGCCGTCGCGGGCGCAGCTCGTGGGGCAGACATACCTACCTAGTTCTCGTTAATGCAGGTCATTCTCAATGGTTCTTGAACACATGATAGAGGATTTAATATATGGATATAGATAAAATATTGTATGCAACTGTACGTAATTAGGCCTTAAAACACTCATGTGCCCTATTATGAAACTCTGCTACGCCTCGTTTCATAAACCCACACTCGTGTTTTAAGGACCCCTATTACGATACAGTTGCATAAAATACTATTAGTTCAGTGGACCTCCACATTGTAACATTCAATAAGTTCTAACCAGTGATGTAGTTCGGCAGCTCCCCCACGCGCGCGCTCTGCTTCAGCAGGATGAAGACTGAGATTTCTCCCAGCACCAGCCCCAGCATCGCCATCTGTACCGTGTGCCGGAATGATGTGGGATCGAAAGCTGCTGGGTTGAAGAAGGACTTCACGCGCTCACGAACTGTGGGAGAGAAGAGGAAGAAGTAGTATGACAGAGAGAAACTGGACATCTACTTTTTTTTTTATTCAACTAGATGTCAAACGAGCAAGTGGGTCTCCTGATGCAATGTTGCAGTTTGCGGTAGGTGCAGTTTACCAATGTTCTAAGCTAGGTGGTGCCCACGACCCCATACGTCCCTGTAATTTTTTTTTCTTTAAGCAATATATTTTTAATTAATCTAGTAAAGACTTTATTGTACACCGGAAATAGTAAGCGATACAGAAATCAGATACACAGAGTTAAAATTACAAATTAATTAATCACAAACTAATAAGTAACTAATACAATAATAATTTATTAAAAACAATTATACAATAAAAAAAAATAAAAAATGTTATGCGGCGTTTAATTAATTAGTTATGTTACTGGAAGCCGCGGTGGCCTGGAAGCCGCGGTATCCTAGTGGTTTGACCTATCGCCTCTCAAGCAGAGGATCGCGGGTTCAAACCCCGGCTCGCACCTCTGAGTTTTTCGAAATTCATGTGCGGAATTACATTTGAAATTTACCACGAGCTTTGCGGTGAAGGAAAACATCGTGAGGAAAACCTGCACAAACCTGCGAAGCGATTCAATGGTGCGTGCGAAGTTCCCAATCCGCACTGGGCCCGCGTGGGAACTATGGCCCAAGCCCTCTTGTTCTGAGAGGAGGCCTGTGCCCAGCAGTGGGACGTGTATAGGCTGGGATGATGAGTTATGTTACTCGTAGCTTTCATATAGGTATCTATCGTCTTTTCAAAAGCGCTGGTAGGTAGCATAAAAAAGTGACATGTCAAAGAGCCTCGGCGTTTCTACTTACAGAATAAACGTTTTTTTTAGTCCAATCATAAATTTGCCAGTGTTTATAGTTAATACTAGCTTTTGCCCGTGGCTTCGCCCGCGTGGAAGTCGGTAATCGCGCGCTGTTCCCTCGGGAACTGTGCATTTTTCCGGGATAAAAAGTAGCCCATGTCACTCTCGGGCCCATAAACTATCTCTATGCCAAAAATTACGTCGATCCGTCGCTCCGTTTCGACGTGAAAGACGGACAAACATACAAACACACACACTTTCGCATTTATAATATTAGTGTGGATGGATAGTGAATAACCCTTTTATAAACAGCCAGAAGATGTCCACTGTTGAACAAGGGCTTTCCCCTTAGAACAACAACTTGACACTTCCAGTCACTGATTGCTCGCAACTTTCACGATGTCGTCAATCCACCTAGTGCAGGCCTGTTTTTTTTTTTTTTTATTCCACTGGATGGCAAACGAGCAAGTGGGTCTCCTGATGGTAAATGATCACCACCACCCATAAACATCTGCAATACCAGGGGATTGCAGATGCGTTGCCAACCTAGAGGCCTAAGATGGGATACCTCAAGTGCCAGTAATTTCACCGGCTGTCTTACTCTCCACGCCGAAACACAACAGTGCAAGCACTGCTGCTTCACGGCAGGATTAGCGAGCAAGATGGTGGTAGCAATCCGGGCGGACCTTGCACAAGGTCCTACCACCTGCAAACTGCCTGTACCCCTGGTGTAAGTTTTCGGTTACAAAATACGTCTCGATCGCGTTCGCGTTAAAATCTCAATTTATATGGAAACACGAACAGCGCCTCTAGCGGAACGTTTGCGATATTCGTGTTTCCATACAAATTGAGATTTTAACGCGAACGCGATCGAGACGTGTTTTGTAGTCGAAAACTTACACTAAGGGCACTGCCTACGCTTCGTCTTCCGGTTCGGTTAATTGACCATAATTTGTAAATATAATTATTACCTACTTAGTGAAGGACCTGTGAGGTCATCATGACGATTGTGATGATTTCTAGGTTTTGTTTATCATTTAGGAAACTGTCATAAATTCAACATGAATCATCAGGGCCATAAATTATGTCACTAACTGACTCAAAATCTAACGGTGAAGATGGCGGAATATGGTGGTATGTGGTGAAAATCTGTATATCGCTGGACAACCGGCCAAACATAAGTCGGAATCACACACCGAGGGCTCTGATGTTATGAGCGATTCGATCGGTCGAAGATTGGTACTAGTTATGAACTTAGCCCGTGGGTCTACCTCATCGCCACATTTCATAGTGTTTATCAAACTAGGCCGCCGTGGTGGCAGAGTGGTTTGACCTATGGCCTCTCAAGTAGAGCATCGTGGGTTCAAACCCGGCTCGCACCTCTGAGTTTTTCGAAATTCATGTGCGGAATTACATTTGAAATTTACCACGAGCTTTACGGTGAAGGAAAACATCGTGAGGAAACCTGCACAAACCTGCGAAGCAATTAAATGGTGTGTATGAAGTTCCCAATCCGCACTGGGCCCGCGTGGGAACTACTGCCCAAGCTCTCTCATTCTGAGTGGGACGTATATATAGGCTGGGATGATCAAACTAGGCCGGGTAATCTCAACGTATCCAAGATAACCCTTCACTGTGCTACCACAAAGCTGTCACTATTGCGGGGGAAAAGCGACACGGTAATTAGACTGGTGCACAAATAAATTAGAATACGGTATTTGACTATTTTGTATATGTTTTATAAATTAAAACTACACAATTCCCGTTATCGAATAGGAAAACAATTTTTAAGCTACCTTTACAACTAACAAAGTTACAAAGGTTTGAAATTCAAGATTAGACAGAGAAAGACATACTGGCATGTGACGTCACACGCCAGTACCGCCATACTTGCTGCATAGAGAAAAGCGTTTGAGAAAGAAACAGGTAGGTATATAGATTTTTCAAAAAATCACTATAAATCCAATTTTCAACCGATTTAAATTTTCTCTTCGCTAAACACTATCTGTATATCTATATTTTCATAATAATATTAAGATATGGCAAAATCAGGAGTTGTCAAATACCGTATTGCTGAAATATATCAGTTGTTTCATGCTAGCATTTACTCAGGGCTTAACTCGTGTGAACCAAGTCTAGAAATCGAATTGAACTTTCGGAATATTGTTAGATTCCCTTGGCTAGTATTCCCAAAAGTTAAATCATGGTCTTCAACATCGGAAGTAGTAGCCAGCCGTTTAGCGCGAGGGAATAACCAAACGCGCACAAACTTTCGCGTTTCTAATATTATTGGCATTCTCCTCATCCAGCAACATACCATCCATTTTAGCGGCAATGAGTCATCATCATCATCCCAGCCTATATACGTCCCACGGCTGGGCACAGGCCTCTCAGAACAAGAGGGCTTGGGCCATAGTTCCCACGCGGGCCCAGTGCGGATTGGGAACTTCGCACGCACCATTGAATCGCTTCGCAGGTGTGCAGGTTTCCTCACGATGTTTTCCTTCACCGCAAAGCAAAGGAATCGCAATCGTTCGGAAGCGGCAATGAGTAAAAAACAAACTCTCGTGTTTATGATATTAGTAGCATTATTACCTCGAGCTCGGTTCCTCAAGTTTCCGAGTAAAGAACTGCTCTCCATGTTAACTAACTCAAACTTAATTTAAACGTCAGATTATTTCACAAACTTAAAGTAGCGTGCTACTTTGATCGACAAGCATCGCACACTATATCCTCTTGATAAACACGGTATCGCCAAATATATCTCGTTAAGTCGGCTATAAAGCACAATTAAATGTGTCAGTAAGGCACTTGTCCCACCGCCGACGATGAGGGAGAAGCGAGTAGAGCGAGTAACTAGAAACGAGTGGGCGAGCAGCGAGAAGCGAGTGTAGTTTTGTCGCTCGGCTGTAAGCGAGTGTTCGCGTGCGACGGGCGATTACTCGCTCCACTCGACTCGCTCGTGCGGGGCGGCCGCCAAGCTGACATCGCTGAGCGAGTATCTATAGCTCAGCGAGTTTTAAAGCTCTTGTCGCTGCGACAAAAGATGTAAGAGCGAGTTCTCGCCGACAGTGTGAACAGCCAGCAATTAACTATTAATATATGTGTCTCTTTTACTCTCTTATATCTTTTGTTCGTTTCTTGAGCGAGAAAATAGTCGATAGCCAATCGTTTCCTCGCTGGCGGTGAGACAACTGCCTAACGTGTTACATAAGTAGATAAGGATGGAAATTGATTGCGGGTAAAACTATAGTTATTGGAAATGAAATGAAAATTCGAACATGATATCGTGATTTGATAGAGGAAAAGATAGTTTAATTGTAAATTGACGAATTATTTATCTAGGAAATATCTTTTTCTACGCATGATTCAAGTTTGTAAATAAATACGTTTTATATTACGTAATTTAAAGTTACTTACTAAGAATTATGGTGAGATAATTAATATTTTATATTTTCGCGATTCCTACTTCCTCCTACTAGTACAGTCATTTCATATCTGCCAGCGGAGCGTGCAAAAATATCTGGCACGTCCTACGGGCCCTAGAAATAGAGTCACATTAGATACTTATGCACGCTCTGTAGCGTCCACAGATATGATATTGCGTGAGTCAGATATTGGTACTGGTGACAGTACAATATTATAAATGAGAAAGTTTGTGAGTACGTGTGTATGTTTGTTACTCTTTCACGCTAAAATGCCTGGACGCATTTAGCTGAAATTTGGTACGTACCTACCTAGATAGGTGGACGTTTAGAATAACTCATAGACCACTTTTATCCCTATATTCCTACAGGATCGGGATAAAATCTCGAAGTATCAACCGCTATGATTAGAGGCATTGATTTGGCATCGATATCTTACTTATATGAAAACTTTAATGAAATCAACGATATAAGTTTTAACGCATTCACTGTCACCTGACTTCCACAGGTGCCACCGACGCACGTGTGCGTTGAAAAAGTATGAATAATTATGACAGCGGCACTAGGCGAAGCTCCGAAAACGCATATGTGCGTCGGTGGCGCGAAAAATATCTTGTGATGCCGTCTCTATTTATTCGAATAAAATACATCCGTCACAATCAAAATCATAAGCCATCGACATGTATAGACGTGCATGTTTCTTACATCAAAACAGCGCACAAAATTTGTTCACAGCGCGGATTGGTGAACCTTTCACTTTATTTTGATGACGTCCGTGGCAGGGGTTGTGTCAAAGTAAAAACTGATGATTGATGCGCCGCGCGTTTGGTTCCAAACAGCCGTCTAGTGCCATAAGGTACATAGATGTCAATGTCATAAACTTGTTGTTGTTGTTCCTTTAAAAAAATATGGCTCTGTCCATCGGAGGACAATTTTGCCAGTGTCTAGTAGTTTTTGCCGTTGTACAGTCACCAGCACCAATATCTGACACAACAAGCGATGCATAAATATCTGATACGACTCTATTTCTAGGGCCGGAAGGACGTGTCAGATATTTTTGCACGCTCCGCTGTGGCAGATATTAATGCTGGTGACTGTACGCAGTTGTGGTTGTACGGTAAAAAAAATCTAGAAAACGAAATATGAGAGGTAATGGTGGATGAACGATGACCGATGATAATGATGTTACGTTTACTTCTGTCTGTAGGTAAGTAGGCCGGAACGGGCTCTTTCCCATGTCACTGTTTGTTATACCTACGAGTAACTAACTACTAGGAACGCTGTAGAACTACCAGAGAGAGCGCTTTTATTATACATATTTATCATTCAGTGTGTAACAGGCCCTAAGGTCTGTGTTTTTTTTGTTTTTTTTTTTTGTACGTAGGGGAAGGGGGCATAACGGGGACGCGAGGCACGACGGGGCCACCCACACATACAAGTAACTATGCACACTAGCAGTGTTTTGTTTTCGCCAATAAGAGGGCATTTTGCATCGACCTTCAGCGCGGCAGTGACCGGCGACCAGAGTGCACGCGTTTATTTTTGACGACCGATTCATTTTTTCGACGATATTTCATCTAATTTTGCGTGGTTACCAAAAAGCGTCTAAAAAGGTAAGTGTTTAGATTACTACTATAGTTTTTTTAATGTTTTTGACTACTAACATCAACTATTGATATGTTTTGAGCAAAATCACTCTGACCTCCAATTAATTTTTTTGTTCGTTATTAAAAATTCTGTTAGATATGGGGGCATAACGGGGACAGGGCTATGAGGCACAATGGGGTACCCCGTTGTGCCCCGCCCCCATTATGCCCCTGAATAGTCTGTTCATTTGATAATATTACAATAATATTATTTATTTTGTTTTAGGTATATAAAAATGGTACAAACACACAAAAATAAAAGTTCCAGAGGCAGTTGGTCTGTAGAAAGCATGAGACACGCAATTGATACAGTTTGAAGCAAATCAGCAGGTTACAAAAAAGCAGCTCAATTGCACGGTGTTCCACAGACCACATTGGAGTGTTAAGTCGCCTCCCCTTGAAGAGGAACCATTTGAACCTGTTTTACCTGCAATATCGACGCATTTACATCAGAAAACTCCTATCTCAGAGCCTCAGCCTGGACCAACTCTATGCAAGACGAAAATAGCGTTTACCGATCTCCTATTCGAAGAATTCGTCGAGATTTAACAACTTCCTTTGAAAACGCTTCTCCCAAAGACATTTTCCCCATCCCCGCAGTCAAAATAATGTACCCCGTACTGCCCCGCACTGGGTACCCCATACTGCCCCTACGCCGGGGCACGATGGAGTTTTCATGAAGGTTTTGTGAAATTAAAATTAAAAATATTATTTGATTTCTTACTGCACCAAATTTGGTGTCAAATGATAATTTAATAAGTAACCAAAGAGTTGTTATTAGTTTCATTAAAAAATATATTACGTTTATTTTTTTATTGTTTATTTCCCTTAACGTCCCCGTTATGCCCCCCCTTCCCTACACCTCCGCTGTTTTACCTAAGTACTATTATTTAACTACGTAGGTAAGTATTGGGTTATCATGATGACTTAAGAATTTGAGATCTGAGACGGTTGTTTGAAGATGGTCACATTTAATTTGACATATAAGTATTTAGGTTTAACTTTTTAGGATTCTGTACCGGGAGGTGACGTGACACTGTTTGGTTGCTTTACATTTGGCAACTTTTTTGGAATCTCTAGGGGAGGCAGATGCCCCTCCCTGCTACCCCCTGGTGACCCATGTCGGTTTTTTTTAATTCCGAAGAGTACATTAGTATACAACTATTCATGCACATGAACAGTAAAAAAAGATTAAAATAAAAAACCGGACAGAGCGTGTCGGGCACGCCCAAAATAGGGTTTCCGTAGCCATTACGAAAAATCAAATAATATTTTTCTAAGGATTTCGTATTGTGTACGGAATCTTCCAAGTTATAAGGTATTGTATTTTATACCTAGGCTGCTATTTACTCTTAAACTACTAAATAGTTCTCAAGCAAACTTAGTCGGTATAGTTTTCCTTGAATGTTTGATATAGGTATTAATACCATTCTGAATTTTTTCAAAATTTTCCACTCACCAGTTTAGATTTTAGGGGGGACGCTCGATTTAATTAAAATTTGCACTTTAAAGTTGAATATTTCGCAAACTAATCACTGAATAGAAAAATCGTCTTAGCAAACCCCTTAATGGTTTTAAAAAACCTATCGAACGATACCCACACTATAGGGTTGGAGAGAAAAAAATCACCCCCACTTTACGTCTATGGGTAGGTACCCTAAAAATGTTTTTATCAATTTTTTATTGTACCATTTTGTCGGCATAAGTTTACATTATCCGTGCAAAATTACAGCTTTCTTAGCATTGATAGTCCCTGAGCAAAGCCGCGGACGGACGGACAGACAGACCGACAGACAGACAGAGACATGGCGAAACTATAAGGGTTCTGCGTTTGCCATATTGGCTCCGGAACCCTGAAAAGGAAAAATTTAACAACAATTCCTACACGACGAGTGACGATATAATTACCTCTATAGTGATATTAATTTGGATGGTAATTACAAAAACATATAAGTACATAATATAAGGAAAATTAATTCCAGCACCTGAATAAACAATAACTAGACGAACCACCTTAGTTAATGACTTGTTTGTGTGAGTGGATAGATTTTAGCGATAATATAATATTTAGGTTTGTTTTTTTCAAGTTTCTTAATGCTCGGTGTGAAAAGTTGTATGAGCATCCGGGAGCAAAATTATCTTCATCTTGGCGTTAACACTTGAATCCCTCATTACGCTCAGGATTCTACTTTAGAATCCCTCGCTACGCTCAGGATTCTATTGTAGAATCCTTCACGGTATTCGACAACTCCTGATTTTGCCATATATCTTAATATTATTATGAAAATATAGATATACAGATAGTGTTTAGCGAAGAGAAAATTTAAATCGGTTGATGAAAATTGGATTTATAGTGATTTTTTTGAAAAATCTATATACCTGTCTCTTTCTCAAACGTTTCTCTATGCAGCAAGTATGGCGGTACTGGCGTGTGACGTCACATGCCAGTATGTCTTTCTCTGTCTAATCTTGAGTTTCAAACCCTCATAACTTTGTTATTTGTAAAGGTAGCTAAAAAATTGTTTTTTCTATTCGATACAGGCATTGTGTATTTTAAATTTAAAAAAAAATCAAAATTCAAAATTCAAATGATTTATTCAGTAAATAGGCCGCAATGGCACTTTTCACGTCATTTTTTTAAACTACACAGCGCTTTCGGAAAGACCACCATTGCAAGAAGAAATGCGCCGCAAGAAACTTGCAGAAAGTATTTTTTCATAAAAATATAATACAAATAAAATACTTAAAAACTATTATACAATTAAAGAAAAAAAAATACAAAAAATAATAATAAATAGAATATACAGGATGTATGGGTCCCTTATTTACAAATTAACAAACTAACTATATCTAAACTATATCTACGTTCAGTGAGAAGTGTAGAATGCTTCCACCGTCATAAATTTTATAATAATAATAACAATAATGTTAGTTCTGAAATATACATTTATAAAAACATATAGCAAAATTAGTCAAATCCGTATTGCCAAGAAATTTACTTACTACGATTTCGAGGCAATTTATAGGTACTATTTTACAACTCAATTATTTTATTTCATTTTTATTTAAATATATTGTCTCTCTCTCTGCTCTCTCTCTCTCTCTCTCTCTCTCTCTCTCTCTCTTTCATAAGTACCTATGGGCAACCGCGCGGAATTCGGACTAAAACTCGATAACTCACCTGATTTTTCGCCTCCGGAATTTGCCCAAAATAGCAATTTCACCGTTAGATCAGTTTTCGAAATATCATATTGAAACCTTATTGAAACTAAAGGAATCAAATAGTCAGATTCAATGAATAACTTTAGGTTATCTATTAGCTACCTATTTAGTTATCACACTTGTAAGTACATGCTAATTTGGATGCGTGAAAACTCATAAAATAAATAGTATCACATATAAACAAAACCGCCAATCATCGTTCAATTAAAATAAAACTTACCTTTCCCTCGGAACGTCATTGTTGCTCTTAACTTTCTTATCAAGTTCCTATATTATTATTTTAATGCTTTATATTACAACACGGCATTAAAAAATTAAACCGTTGATGTGATACAGGTGTGGTATTTACAATACGGCACAACTGTACAAGTGTATTTATACAAATCACCCGCGCAATAAGAAACGTTTAAGTAAAGAAAGAAACACTCGAATGTGGCCCTGCGACAAAAACGTGTGCCGACGGAAAAATTAAAGAACTAAAATTTCCAAACGAACTCCCCCAAATATTTCACTCGGGCGCAGAAGGTTATAGCGACACTAGCGAAAGCCACGATGTTTGGCAAGATAAGAGTCCTCTTATTCTATTATCTATTACGAATGTAAATTTGTATTGGTGATAAGAAACAATAGCGAAACTCATTGAATTTCAAGTTGACTCATATTGCAGCAGTCTCAGATTTGACTACAGTTCCGTACCACTACCATGAGTTTACAGTGACCGCACTCGATAGCGACGGCGTAAATTATTTGTTTAGGCGCTGTACAATGAGGGCTATCGCGTATGAATTCGCCACTAGAGGCGCTAGTGTAGCGTGAGGTCTCCGAAATGTCAAATCTCACAGTTTTTTGGTGAGCTACGCGAGTTTATTTATAATTAGAATAATTTTGTGAATATTTTGCAATACTGAAATTAATTATGGCAAATATGCTTTCCGGGGCAATGAATGTCTGTTTTGAGACAGTTTTGTCTTTCGGAAACCTTTGTCCTCCCTTTTTTCCGAACAAAACGGGGACTATGCAACACTGTGGCATGCTCGATATTTTTATGGTACGGTTTTAAGGGTATTAAATATGATTTTAAACTAAACTTTATTTCACACCTGTAATAACAGACTTTGAAAGCCATACTTAAAAACCTCACGCAACATTGCGCCATCTAGTGAGACAAAAAACGATAGCCCTCATTTACGCCGTCGCTATCGAGTACGGTCACTGTGAAAACTCATCATGGTAGTGGTACCTACAGTTAGTGTTGCACTTGAAAGGGTACTTTTACATGTTGTATACGTGAACCATAGAACTACATATTATGTTTAAATATTATTATACCTACCTATTATATAATATTATATTGATGGTATATACTCGTAGTCTGAAGAAGGAGTAGTGAGTGTTCCCACTTGTCCTAATTCTTGAGCGGTGTTCGTTAAAAGTAAATATACTTAGCCAAATTTTTAAGTTGGACATGTTATGTAAGTTAGGGACACGGAGACGCGCTACCCATGCTGGTATTCGAATTTGCTATTTTAGAATTTGATTGATTTCAGGGTATACATAAAAACTGTAACTGTGTCTCTCCAGGGTGGACTGGCGACATCGTGAAAATTGCAGAAACCGGTGGATGCAATATGGCGAGTGGTCGTTCATTGTGGCGTTCTAAGAGGAGGTATTTGTTCAGGAGTGGACGTCTTCCGGCTGATGATGTTGAAATGCATAACCAACTTGAGTTGACCTCCCATTTCTATGGTTAAGCATATATATCAATAGAGTTCCGCTTAGGTCACGCGCCTGGTTCTCCTGGCTCTTTTAAAAGAGATTGTTGCCGAATACAGAGAAAACACAGGACATCTCCCTCCATGAAGTAGAAGAGACTAGCATCGGTACTCCGATTTTTTGTTTAGACGGTCTTTTATTCAGGCACTATACAGTGCCAGTATACCAGTAGCCAGGACTCTCCCATTGAAATAGCATATCAAGAGGTCATTCGTCAAAAAAAATACGCGCACCTGTCTCCGTCCAGGCCATCCAGCGCAGTCTCTTTTGGAATAACCTGAACTGCTTCTTCGGCCACTCCGCTCGCGATGGTTGACCGCAATAACTCAACATACGACAGCCACTTTACGCACGTCCCACACATCGCCGAATTCTGGCCATACCTTCTAGGTAGGCTGGTGCCAAGAGAGTTTCCTGTCCATTCGTGATGATAGTAACAATAAAGCAATTGAAAAGCAAAATGAATTGAATGAATTAATGAATGAATGAATTGAATGAGCAGGTAAATTTAGTTTCATCTCCCTTGCTACGGCTTGGATCTAATTTCGGTAATGGTAGTTAATAAAACATGCCTTGACAGTAAATAAATAAAAAACCAAGGTAGTTTTGAAGGACGGTTAAAAAATTAATAATAATTGTGGGTAGTTTTGTTTTGTTTCAAAAAACGTATGTGGGTACTTGGGGAGTTACAGTGACAAGTTAAAACGGTGCTTGTGTGTCGTTAACAACTGGTAGCATGGTGTTACGGTTTGTGTCACTCTGAAAGATGAGCTCTGTTGAGTTCGAAACGCGTCAGTGTAGTGTGGGTGGTGGTGATAGATGGGTTTGTGTGATTTGTGTGTGTTCTTACAGTGTGGAGGTGGAGGAACTGCACGAAACACGCATATTTTGCATAAGCTTAGCTATCGTAAGGTCGCGGTGAGCAGCTGGAAATTCTTTTAGTTCATCCATTGAAAAGCCACCAACCCGTCATGCGGTAGAAAAGCAAAATAGGATAAAAAGTCGCAGAAAAGCCACCGACAGATAAACTAATCGGGATAAGTCCACAATCACAGGTATTTTATTCAGTAATTATGAATAAGAAGCAAACCTTTTTATAGCAGGTATCTTTTTGTAAGCTGCTAAGCAGTCCAAAACATAACTGACTGAGATAAATCTAAGTCCACGCGGGACGAAGTCGCGGGTACAGCTAGTCACTACGTAT